>NC_140976.1:33205987-33403487 GCF_056783735.1 Eptatretus burgeri | reverse complement strand
ATGCCGTGGTGGGTAAGGATCTCCTTCTTCGTGTCAGCATTCATTGTTCCTTCGATTCTCACCAAGTTACCAACATCAGAAGCAGAAATTCATCCCCAAATCTGAACAGAGCCTCTACCATGCTTCACAGTCGGCTGTAGATACATATCATTAAACTTCTCAAAAACCCTTATTCTGACATACTGTCTTGTTTTTATTCCAAAAATTTCAAACTTTTACTCGTCACTCAAAAGTACCTTTTCCCACTGATTAGCATCCCAACTCTGATGCTTTGGGGCATATTTTTGTCTCTTGGCTTTGTTACCTTGACACAGAAAGGTTTGTTTGACAGCAATTCACACATGGAGACCATCTTTGATAAGAGACATTCTGACAGCAGATGAGTCCATTTAAATCTTTGATATCTGTGCCAGTTCTTGTGTAAGTTCAACACTTATTGTTTTTCTGTAACTAAAGGAACTTATATTTAAGTGTTAATCATCTGTTTTACTGAGTTTTTTTTGGCCTTCCAATCCGTTTTCCCTTTTTATAAGCTTCTCTGGTTTCATTATCCTTCTGTATTGTTTCTTGAATGCCACATCTGGAAATACCTGTTTTGGGGGATGTTTCTCTCTGGGAATTTCCTTCTTGATGTAAACTATTATTTTGAGTCTCATTGAGTTTGATATCTTGGGCCTTACTTTATATTACATGGCTAAGATAAATTACAAATTAGTAAATACACAAATGTGTCTTCAGACCGTTGGATTATTTGGACTGGAGGAAAAATGTAAGACAACCAAATCAAAAGATGAATTATGGGAAACATTGCAGTGTGCATGGAACAACCTCCCAACGGAATTTCTCCTGGAAATTACAGGAAAGCATTACAAAACAGGAATCCGGTGTTTTGCATGAAAAAGGTGGTCACACCAAATATTGTAATTTAATATATTAGCACTGTATTTTAAAATACAATTCATTTTTGTTTCTTTAATAAAACATGATCAGTATAACATCTTCTATTAATCAAAAATTCTCATTGTGACAATAAAATAGTTTATTTTCAAAGTGGCCAAGTCTTTTGCACAGTACTGTATAATTTTATAACAAGCTAATTTTAAAACCAATCTTTTATACCTCATTTATAATTTTACATGTCATTTGTTGCAAGCCTGGTGTTGGATTAATGGTTAGTTGGATTCATGGTAAGGTGGTTAGCTTAAGATCTGTGGGTCCTGGGTTCAAGCTCCTGTAGGGCTGTTGAATTAACACCAGGTCGGGTTGACCCAGCTTGTCATCCTTCTGAGGTTGGTAAAATGAGTATCAGTGTACTGGTAACAGAGGTATTGCATCAATGGCACAGCTACACCCCGAACCAATGATGCTACTTGCAGTCTCTTGCTGCACATGAACGAGAAGGAGGGTCATTCATTTTCCAACTATATCAATCAATCAATAAATTTCTTACTTTGCACTTTTTTATTTGATTTAAATTTTTATAAAACAGCGCTTCGCAAAGAAGGAACTGGTAAAAAATTATAATGTACCAGTAAAAATATAGATTTTAGAAGAGATTCTGAAACAGTAATAGACGAGGATGTGTGGATTTTTAGAGTTAAAGAGTTCCACGGTTGAGTAGGATATCTGAAGAATCCTCGATGACCAAAAATGTTCATTCTCATGTCAGGAACTGCCAGGAAATTCCTACTTTTTGACCGAATCTTTCTCTTGCAGGATTATAAGGTGTGATTTGGTCAGACATGTATTGTGGGAACCAATGAAAGTTTAGATTTAAAGGTTATCAGGAATATTTTAAATCCCTATGCTAGTATTCTGATGAAGTTTTAAGTACAATTGAGAGAAAAGGTAAGCCTGCTAACAATGAGTTGCATTCTCCAAGGGTGATGTAAAGAGAGCATGAACCAGACTTGCTGTTGTCCTCTGATGGAAGCTTTTTTTTTTTTTTTTTTTTTTTTTTTTTACCTTGGTCGAGGCTCGTATGAGAGCTAACACACAACTCACAGCAAGGAGGCATGAGACAAGAGGGGCGGGAGTGGAAGGGACAAAACATTGGGGAACAGACACAGGTGAACTGTGGAAGGGAGAGGGATGGGGATGGGACGGGGAACATGGCGAGGGGAAGATGGACATTAAAGGGACTTTCAGGAAGGAAAGCAGGAGAATTGAAGGAAGTGGGCTTGGGTGGATTATCGGGGTAGAAAAGATCGAGGATTTGGATGGGGGAAGATAAGAGGTGGTGGTGAACAGCTGTTTTGAAAGCCTGAAGGGAAGAATGGGAAAGAATAGAGTGAGGAAGTTTATTCCAAAGGCGGGAAAAAAGAGGAATGAAAGAGTGAAGATGAGCAGTGATTCGTGATTTTGGTAGTTTTACCAGAAGGGGGTTGTTGGCGGACCTTGAGCGCCCTGTGGAAATGTGGTTGGGACAAATCGCAGAGAGAGCAGGGGGGGCAAGGCTGGAGAGGAGTCGGTAGAAGACAGAAAGACCACCGACCAACCTGCGGTGATTGAGTGAGAGGCCCAAAGACTCAGCTTCATTGCGGGAGATGCCAATGATCTTAAAAGCCCTGGTTTCGACAGCGTGAAGTCGAGAAAGGTGGGAGGCAGGAGCACCAGCCCAGAGGGGAGAGCAGTACTCCATCAGGCTACGGACAAAAGCTTTGTAAGTGGTCAGGAGCTCAAGAGGGCCTCAAGCTTGAGTGGATTTGGGCAATATTGTGTAGATGGAATGCAAAAGTTTTACAGACTTCAGCAATGTGAAGAATACAGGAAAGAATCAGGTTAATAGTGATATCTCAATTTGAAATCATGGAATCAGAGGTCAATTGGTGATGTCCAAATATCAATATCTGGGGGTGGGGTTTCATCTTTTTAAGAATGGATGAAGAGCAGCTGTTCAGGATTAGCATCACTTAGTTTGAAAATATTTACTGACATCCATATTTTAATATCAGAGAGACAGGAATTCAATGTTGCAGAAGATAGCACATGATAAGGTTCATTGGATATGTGGATCTGGGTTCATCAGCATAACAGTGAAAGGTGATATTGAAATTCCATTAAATTGTACCAAGTGGATGCAGCTCAAGATGAAAGAAGAGTGGACCAAGAACAGCTCCCCGGGGAACACCGACAAACAAATCAATTTCATCTGATGGATTTCTAGCAATATTTACAGATTTATATATGCATAGATAAAATTGAAATAAATCAAGAGATATCACTTGAATGAAATGAGAGATGAGATATCACTTGAGAGATGAATATCACTTGAGAGCCTGGTGTTGGCGCAGTGGTTAGGGCAGCGGCTTGGGATCCAAAAGGTCCTGAGTTCAAGCCCCATTGGGCCACTGAATTAATACACCAGGGGGTTGACTCAGCCTGTCATCCTTCCGAGGTCGGCGAAGTGAGTACCAGTGTACTGGGCCGGTGTATACCCTGGTTAAAATAGGTGTACCATGTCCCTGTGTCGTAAGAGGCGACCAGGGTTGCAGCAGGAAGGGCATCCGGCGTAAAACATGTGCCAAATCACAATGCGGATCATACGGATAATCCGCTGTGGCGACCCCTAACGGGAGCAGCCGAAAGAAGAAGAAGAGATGAATATCACTTGAGATATCACAAGAGATATGACTTGAGAGATGAAATAAATCACTTCCGGTTCCGGGTTTGGACGTCGACAGGTCTCATTCGGGGCTCTCTGCTGATGATCTCAAAGTTAAGTTTCCGGTCATTATCTGTCCCGTTTTAACTGTTTATTCTCTCACTTACATGTTACTGTGTGTTCCTAGTTCGGTTTTGATTCAAAAATCATGCTATTTTGTGAGATTTTGTCGACTTTGTCTTACCAGACGCTTGAGGCCTACATTTGAGGCTTGAGGCCTACCGGTTCCCCTCGGTGTACGATTGTGTTTTGTTTTTTTTTCTCCCCATTACCTTTAATTTCTATCTTCCCCACTTTCCTAACGTCCCCCATCCCTCCAAAATAATCACTCTATTTCTTATCTTAAATAAAAAACAAACAAACAAAAAACCTCTACCTTTCTCCTTCCTCACTCACACTCTCGATTCTTCTTCTTCCTCTTCTTCCTCTTCCTCTTCTGCTTATTCTTCTTCACCTCCACTTATTCTTCTTGTTCTTCTTCTTCTTCTTCTTCTTCTTCTTCTTCTTCCTTGACATTTTCTCCAACACTTCCATGACCTAATCTGTTGAAAACCAGACATAATCTGCCTAACAGAAAGTTTCCTCTCCCAAGACATGTCTGACTCCCAAGTATCTCTCCCTGCTTTCTGCCTCCTCCGGTATGACAGACCTGAGCCTCGTCCTGGTAGAGGAGTTGCTCTCTTCATCAAAGACTCTATTCCTCACTCTCCATGCACTGCACTCACTCCCCCACACCCCCAGGAATACCTCTGGCTACGGCTTTCTCTCCACTCCAACCTCTTGTTTATATGTGTACTGTGCCGTCCACCTAACAGTGATGACTCCATCTACACTTCACTATCCGAAAACATGGACCAACTTCTATCTTCTCATCCAAACTCTCTCTTCCTGATATGTGGCAACTTCAATTATCATCATGCCAGTTGGCTAGGTGTGGGTACCTCTCTCACCTGTCATGGCACCTCAGCAAAAGCTTTCTGTGACTCATTGGGACTGACTCAATCGGTCAACTTCCCGACCCGGATCTCAACCAATGGTACTCCATCTTTTCTGGATCTGATTTTGACAAATTTCCATGACAACATCTGCTGCTCTTCTCCCGCTCCAATCCGTTCTTCTGACCACATCCTTGTCAAAGTGGACATCTCTCTGGCTGATATCAGAGAACCACCTCACCGCCGTTGAGTCTGGCATTTCACTCAAGCTGACTGGCAGGGTCTCCAAGCAGCAATCAAACTTATAGACTGGTCTCCTATCGCTACTTTCTTCAACATCAACTCATCCTGGGAATTCTTTCAAAGAAACTTGCTCTCCCTCATGCTCAGATTTATCCCCTCTTGTATTCAGTTGTCCTACCCTTCCTCCTGCCCTTGGTTCATTGAAGCTTGTGGCGAGGCAGTTGTCCTGAAACAGCTTGCCTTTGCCTCATGGAAAGCAAGCCAAACTGAGGGCAATCTCAGTTCCTTCCACAAAGCTCGGAACAAGTGTGTATCTACCCTCAGGAGAGCCAGAAAACAACATCTTTCTCATCTCAAGTCTGAACTCTCTAACCTCTCTCCCTCCTCAAAATCCTGGTGGCATCTAATCAAATCTGTTTCTGGTGTATGTTCCCCCTCTAACCCCTCCCTTATCTCAAATGGCCGCACTGCTGATACCGCACATGAAAAGGCTGAATGCCTAAAATCGGTGTTTGCAGCTAAATCTTGTGTCCAAAACCCATTACTTTCTCTACCCACCTTACCCAGTCGCACCCAACTGTGCCTGGACTCTGTGTCCTTTTCTCCTGACAAGGTGGAGAGCTTGCTGTCAAACCTCAACTCAGATTTTGCAACCGATCTAGACGGCATCAGCCCACGTGTCCTCAAAACCTGCTCTTCTGCTCTTGCTCACCCTCTCTCTGTTCAATTCACCCTCTCATTTGCTCAAGGTCATCTGCCATCTGCTTGGAAATCAGCAAACATCACTGCCCTGCACAAAAAGGTGCAAAAACAGATCCCTGCAACTACAGACCAATCAGCCTTCTCCGAATCATCAGCAAGGTTGTGGAATCCATCATCGCTTCAGACATCAAACCCTTCCTCTTCTCCAATGGCTTGATTTCTGATCATCAATTTGGTTTCAGACCAGGTCACTCTACCCTGGATATGCTGATTATGCTCTCCCAACAATGGATGGAAGCCCTCAATGCCAGACAGGAAATCGGAGCCATATCCCTGGACATATCACGTGCTTTTGACACAGTCTGGCACCCTGCCCTGCTCACCAAACTCTCTTCCTATGGTATCCAAGGCCATCTCCACTCATGGCTCACAGACTTCCTCTCCTGACAGAGTCACTGTGTGGCCCTAAATGGAGTTCTTTTACCCCCCCCCCCATCCTGTCCAGGCTGGAGTTCCTCAAGGTAGCATTCTGAGCCCTGTTCTTTTTCTGGTTTTCATCAATGATCTCTACTCCTCTCTGGAAAATCCTCTATATCTCTTTGCGATGACTCTACACTCCACCGTACCATCAGTCATTCCTCAGATTGACAAGCAGCAGATTCTTCGCTCACTGCAGATCTGAATAAAATCACAAACCGGTCCAACACGTGGAACATGTCTTTCAATCCGGACAAATCTCACACTCTCACTATGTTTCTTCTAAAGGACCGTTTAGAAAACCCCCCATCCACTTTCTCAACAATCCTCTGGAAGAAGTCCTTTCTTTCAAGCTTCTAGGTCTCACTATCTGCCATGACCTTTCCTGGGAAAGCCACATTTCAAACCTTGCCTCCAAAGCCAGTCGCTGACTGGGAATCCTCTGTCGTGCAAAGTCCTTCCTCGGCCCACCTGAGCTCCTGACCACTTACAAAGCTTTTGGCCGCAGCCTGATGGAGTACTGCTCTCCCCTCTGGGCTTGTGCTCCTGCCTCCTACCTTTCTCGGCCTCACGCTGCAGAAACCAAGGCATTTTGACTCATTGACATCTCCCGCAATGAGGCTGAGACTTTGGGCTTCTCACTCAATCACCGCAGGTTGGTCACTGGTCTTTCTGTCTTCTACCGTCTCCTCTCCAGCCTAGCCCCTCCTGCTCTCTCTGCGATTTCTCCCCACCACATTTTCGCACGGCGCTCAAGGTCCGCCAACAACCCCCTTCTGGTAAAACTACCATAATCACGAATCACTGCTCACATTCACTCTTTCATTCCTCTTTTTCCCCGCCTTTAGGAAAAACTTCCTCACTCTATTCATTCCCATTCTTCCCTCCAGGCCTTCAAAACAGCTGTTCACCAGCACCTCTTATCATCCCCCATCCAAATCCTCGATCTTTTCTACCCCTGATAATCCACCCAAGCCCACCTCCTTCAAATTCCCTGCTTTCCTTCCTGAAAGTCCCTGTAATGTCCATCTTGTATGCCCCGTGTTCCCCGCCCCATCCCTCTCCCTTCCACAGATCTCCTAATGTCTCTGTTCCCCGCTGCTTTGTCCTTCCCACTCCCTCTCCTCTTGTCTCATGCCCCCCTTGATGTGCATTGTGTGTAAGCTCTCATACCAACCTCGACAAGGTATACAAAAAAAAGATACTAAAACAATGTTGAAGATGGTTTTAGTGATATAATATGGTCAGCGGTGTGACAATTGCACCCAGAAGTATTGGCGCTGATGCTTTCTCCACTTTTGTTTGAAAATGGTGCTGTGATCCATGAGATCCAGCATAAAAAATCTGAAAACCCACTCCATGTGAGTACATCCTGTGCATCTTCCCTTCGCAGGGCAGCTCACCGGATGACGGGATTGGGGCAAAGGCTTCGGGACCCCCAATCTTTGATGATAGGAGGGGATCCATGGGGTAACATTCCCGGTTCAGATTGCGGAAGAGTGTGTTGGGGTGGTGCTGAGGTGTCGTCCACCAGATGGTGGTCTCCTTGGGTTAACCTGGGTCGATCCCTTCAAGTGGGTGCCTGGAATGTCCCATCCCGAAGAGAGGATGATCACCTGTCTGTGTTATCATCTGAGCTCAAGCATTTGGACATTGGTATTGCAGCACCCTCTGATGTTCAGAGACTGGATTGCGACAAGATCATGGTGGGTGGGTACACCTACTATTGGTCTGGTTGCTCTGATGGTTACCATGCCCAAGGAGTTGCTGTTGCTGTGTCCAATAAGCTGACTCCAATGATGATTGAAGTAACACCGGTCAACGAGTTTATTATGAGACGAAGGATTCGTCACTCTTTGGGAGTCATTTCCCTGGTCTCTGTATATGCTCCGACTGAGGTGGGTGATCTCACCATGAAGGATGGATCATATGCCACGCTCGAGCCTGTGGTTGATCAGTGCACCAGGTGAGATACTCTTCTAGTCTTGGGGGATTTCAATGCATCGACTGAAAATGATAGGGAAGGTTAGGAGACGAGTTGGTCCCCATGGGCCTGGAACTGTGAACCAGGATAGTATTAAGTTCTTTGACTTTGCAAGAAGTCATGGACTTAGAGTGGCTGGTTCATGGTTTCAGCGCCCGCAAGCTCATCACTGGACTTGGTATTCCAATGCTGGTGGTCTGGCAAGGGAGTTTGACCATGTGCTCGTTGATGGTGGCTTGAAAATGATCCAGAATTGCAGGGCCCACCGGAGTGCATTGTTCCTCGCTCCCAACCACAGGCTTGTGGTAGCAATTCTGAAGTTGCAGCTTAAATCTTGGAGAATGGTACCAGTACCACCATCAATGACATATTAGATGTTGCGATTATGAGACGAAGGATTCATCACTCCTTGGGTGTAATTTCCCTGTTCTCTGTGTATTTTGTCTCTCAAGGGAAACTGGATACCATTGCCCAGAGTCGCATGGCCAGGCTGAATGGCAGAGCTGAGCTGTTCAAGGAGCTGAGGCATAAAACTGAACGTGCTA
Source organism: Eptatretus burgeri (assembly GCF_056783735.1). Classification (NCBI taxonomy): domain Eukaryota; kingdom Metazoa; phylum Chordata; class Myxini; order Myxiniformes; family Myxinidae; genus Eptatretus; species Eptatretus burgeri. Next base: position 33,394,937 of record NC_140976.1, on the reverse strand, counting down.
TAAGGGTGGACAAGAAGGCCTATGGTCGAGGAATCTGTGAGAGGGTAGAGCATCACCTGTGGTCAAGAGATTCTCGTCCTGCTTAAAGGGGAATTCACACATTGCGTTCGTCCAAGCCAATCCCTCGGTGTACTGCAGTTAGTGCAGAGGGTGGAAGGCTCTTGACAGAGGAGTCCAAATTGAAGGCCTGCTGGGCCGGTTACTTTGGGCGGTTGTACCAGGCTGATCCACTGGTTGTAGAGATGGATGTCAGGGGTGTTACAATCCCTGTTGCTGACCCTCAAATCAACTGTGGTCCACCTTCGTTTGTGGAAAAACAGCCTGCGGTGAAACGGTTGAAATGGGGTAAAGCTCCAGAGATCTGTGGCATCCATACTGAACTTCTCATGGCTGGTGGAAATGCTGCACTTGTGTCGTTGCATGCAGTTCTGTGCTTGCTCTGCCTGGAACATGTGCATCATCCCCACTGACTGGAAGAGGGGCCTTGTCCTTCTCTGGAAAGGGAAGGGTGATCGCCAAGACTGCAACATCTACCGAGGGGTGACGCTGCTCTCAGTGATGGGCAAGGTCTCTGCTCGAATAATTATTGATAGGGTTCGCCACCATCTGCTTGAACATCAGCGACCAGAGCAGTCAGGCTGTACACCAAAGAGGTCAACGATTGACCATATCCTTGCTCATCAGGTCCTCATCGAATGCAGATTAGAGTTTTGGCAGGGGCTGCTTGCAGCCTATGTTGATCTCTGTAAAGCGTTTGATTCAGTGAATCGGGATGCCCTCTGGAGGATTCTTGGTCTTCGTGGGATGCCACCAAAACTTATCGATCTGATGTCTGAACTACCCTCTTGAACTGAGAGTGCTGTGACATGTGGTGGTACCATCACTGACTTATTTCCAGTTCTGACTGGAGTTTCATCAGAGGTATGTACTGGCACCCACACTTTTCAGCACTTGTATGGACTGAATTCTGGGGAGGATGTCGGAGAGATAAAGCTGTGGTGCATCATTTGGGAATGTCAATATCTGTGACCTTGATGTCGCAGATGATGCAGTCATCTTTGCGGAGACTCGAGATATCCTTTTGGGGGCCTTCACGGTGCTGAATGAGGAGTCGGAGCTGCTGGGATTATGGGTTTCCTGGGTCAAAACTAAGATCTAGTCCTTCAATGACATCTTGGATGCTGCTGTCCTGTCTGAACCTGTTTGTGGTGAGGATGTTGAGGTCGCGGAGAGATTCACTGACCTTGGCACTAATATTCATGTCTCTGCTGGCTGCGAGTCAGAGGTCAATAGATGTCTGGGTCATTCCTGGGGATTCATGGATTCACTGGATAATGGGGTGTGGTGCTGTCGGTACCTGTGAGGGAGGATGAAAGACGTATCCTTGCTCTTCCTGAAAATTATTTTATTATTTGACACAAGGGGCTATCGCTTCACTTTTTTTATTTCAACATTCTTCCGACTAGCATCCTCAATACATCTAGTTAGGCAACTAAACAATTGGCAGCATGTTGTTACCCAAATATGTCTTCAGGTCCTTGGTGCTTCCAGTCTTGCTCTATGGGTGTGAGACTTGGACTCTGACCAGGGAACTGAGATGGAGACTACATTCCTTTGGTACCAGGTCTCTCCGGAGAATCCTTGGCTATCACTGGTGGCAATTTGTGTCCAACGAGCGGTTCCTGAGAGAGACTCAAATGAGATTTGTTACCTGCATAGTACGTGAGCATCAGCTGCGGCTGTATGGACATGTGGCTCGTTTTCCTGACGCTGATCCTGCTCAACAGATTTCTCAGTGAGGGAGTCACGTGAGTGGAGGAGGCCAATGGGCCAACCACGTGCCTCGTGGTTGCAGCAGGTTGATCATCATCTCAAGGAGATGGGGATGGGTTAGGCATCTTCCTGGGTGATGGCCAGACGACGGCCCCTGGAGTACTGGCGGAAAGTGGACGCAGTGAAGCGCTGCTCTGGCGCATGCTCCCATACCTGACCTAATCTGACCCATGAGCTTAGTATTCATAGTATTTTGACTGTAACTGTTAATCATTTGGGGTACAATAAGTAAACAGGATACCTACTTATTAACCTGTGCACGTGAAGTGAAAAGTGGGGTTAAGCAATTGGTTCACTTTGCTCTGTCTATCTGTCGACAAACGTCAGTTAATGATCGATGAACAACTTAGGCCAATGTCACATTTGCTCTACGGTGAGGATATGGCGGCCGTACGCCTTCTTGAATTGACAGAAACGTGCGGTGGCCGCAGAGAAACTGAGGTGGCCTCAGGGAGGCCCTACGCCATTTGGCTATATTTTACAGGCCGTAGGGGCGCCGTGGAATTATAGCGCGGAGTTATAACTTTTTTCATTTCTACGTTCGCCATAGCAATTCGACAAGCCAAGCTATGACGTAGATGTGTTCCACGTCAACCGTACGTAGGGCGTACGGTGGGCTTGCGTTATTCGTCCGGCTGCCGTAAGCTCTTCTCAATGAAAAATGAATTTTCCCAACCTCCAAAAAATTACGGCGGCCGCACTATTTCCACGGTCGCCGTACGGTGGCCTTGCGGTCTGTGTGACTACCTGCGGGCAACGCGGGGTCGACGCACGGTTACCCTACGCCCGCCGTGCACCTAGGTACGGCCTCCGTGTCAGTCTGCGTCTACCGTGCGTCCACCGTGCGCTACCGCTAGAGATCGGAGTATAGGTGTTTGCCTATACACAGTGGTGCCCCCAGAATCCCAATTTAATTCGTTCCAGGAGGCTGTTAAGATTGCATAAAGTTCGGATTCCAAAAATATTTTCCCAATAATAAATAATGGAGTGAATTAATCCGTTCGTGGACCCAAAGAAAACCCACTTTCAAGACACTTTAAACTGAAATTCCCCATGTTTAAGGTAAAATAAGATGAGTAAATGACCTTCGGTGGTGGTGTATTGCATGTAAACTGGTACAATCACTACATCCAAAGGTCCACACAGGCTCGAGCTCCATCCTGGGTTCCGATCACTCGCGCACTCTGCGAGAGCGCTGCGCCCAGGACAGCTCAACAAACATGATGCCCGCAGAACCACAATCACTTTCATCAAACGCATCGGGCTGACATAATCATGGATATTCCAAATTGCAACTGGTTTTGCTGTGAAATTCAATCCTTGCCCGACAGTCCGTCACACCACATGATCGGATTGCTTTTTTGTTATTAATTAAAACAAATGATTAAAAAAACAAACATCACAAATGAAGGTGAAAACACGAGGTAAGGCCTGTCACATTTGGCTCAGCGGCCGGAGGGTCTACAAAATGTACGGGCACTAGCAATTGTAAAGCGGCCGCAGTATTTCCACGGTCACACAATGTAGCAGTCACACATGTTTTTTTTATTTTTCGTGGAGCTGCATGGGGAATTTATAAATTGTGGAGACCGAAAACGTGGGCGTGCCGTACGGTCTTTGATTTGATGTCACACGGTGACCTGAGGGCGTTCCTGCAGCGGCCATAGAATTTTCAAGGCAGACGCAAGGTGCCCGCAAGTTGACCGCAGGGGGACCGCATGGGGACCCTAAGCCGAACGCGCTCCAGACGGACAGTAACGAATGGGTTAATTTTTTTTTATATTATTTTTACCAGTTCTTTTCTTTCGGCTTGTCGAATTTCTACGGCGAACGTAGAAATGAAAAAAGTTATAACTCTGTGTTATAATTCCACGGCGACCTTACGGCCTGTAAAATATAGCCCTACGGCGTAGGGCCACTCTGAGTCCACCTCAGTTTCTCTGCGTCGCCGCACGTTTCTGTCAATTCAGAGGGCGTACGGCCGCCGTATCCTCACCGTAGAGCAAATGTGACTGAGGCCTAAAGTATTGATTGACACACGAGAGATTCTTTCACGAGGACTTCCACCTACGAACTGAATGAACAAAGCACGAAGATGCGGCTCGAACAGGTGGGGGAGACACGTGAACAAACATGAACGCCACGTTGTGTTCGGTTTTTTAAAATGTATTAGGTTTTTAGGACAAAATTTTCTCGAAAAAAATGTTCAAATTTTTTTTTTTAATCTGTGCAGATGCTGAATTGACACAAGGGGGAACTCTAGCTGCCGAGCATCATGAGAAGGAAATGCCAAACTGCACCGCTTCCTTTTATCGGACATCCTACCATGGACACTGATGTGATTTTATGATTTATTTACTTTTTTACTCTGCCTGCCTGGCAATCAAACAAAATTGAAAATCATTTCAAACAGGAAATTTACTGTTTTGTAGGATGTCATAAAGGACAGAAACAACAGGTACAAATAACTAAGGTGGTGTACAAGACACTGCATCAACGGCGGTAAACTTCCGATTTTTTCTTTCTGCGACCTTTGAAGTCATTATTTAATTTCAGTTGAATTATATGGTTCAACACTGTATCACACAAATCGCTTTTCTGTTGCATTTGTAGTTATGTTGGAATGTTTGAGCTATTAAATTATTCTATTCCCCATGAATTCCTCTTTGTTCCACTGTCCTTCCACTCTTCCCTCAACACCACCTAACCTTTCCACTCATTTGCTTCGCAACTCCTTCGAGCTCCCTACTCTGCCCTGTCCTCCCTTTTCTTCATTTTTTAATTCAACATTCTTCCTACTAACATCCTCTATACATCGAGTAAGGCCAACTAAACAATTGGCAGCACGTTGTTACCCAATGTAAATGTGCGCTCCCATCTCTCTTGATGTATGTCTCCCTCCAACTCTGTCATCTTTCGTCAATGAATTGAAAAAACAAAAAAATTAACCAATGTCGCCCGCAGGGTGACCCGTATCTTGCCAAAAGGTGACCACGTGTGACTTCTTTAAGGTCACACTGAGGTGAACAGAGCTGCTATCCACCAGGAGCGACTCCTTGAGGAATATCTGCCTACAAGAGATTCCGATGAGAATCGTTCTACAGAGTAACCATGAAAAATATGCGTTTCCCTCATAACGTCACCAAATGACGTCATAATGCCTCAAGCTTGACATATCTAGAAAGCACTCATCGAGGTGTTCAATTTGAGGTACTACACGATATGGTTCCTAAAACTTGCAAATTTGACCTTGGGGTCAAATATGTTTGACCTGAGGCGCTAACCATGAAGGTCAAGGCCAATCGCCACCAAAAATTAATCAGCTGAGCGCCAGACCATGAACTATATTCCCATGAAGTTTGAAGACGATCCGATTAAAATTACTCAAAAAATAAGGGTTTCGTCGACTCCCCTGATTTGCGACAAAGTGACCTTGACCTTTGACCTTGACCTTCAAAATTTTATGCGCTGAAAGGGACCTCTATAGGCTCTGATATGCGAAGTTACAAAAATTTCCAATGATAACTGTGCTCTGCAGAGTGATTTATACGTGATAACAGACAAAAACAAACAAACAAAAAAACATATGAAAGTCAAGGCCAATCTCCACCAAAAATTAATCAGCTGAGCGCCAGACCATGAACTATATTCCCATGAAGTTTGAAGACGATCCGATCAAAATTACTCAAAAAATAAGGGTTTCGTCGACTCCCCTGATTTGTGACAGTGACCTTGACCTTTGAGCTTGACCTTCAAAAATTTTATGCGCTGAAAGGGACCTCTATAGGCCTCTGAGATATGCGAAGTTACAAAAATTTCCAATGATAGCTGTGCTCTGCAGAATTTTTTATATGTGATTACAGACAAACAAAAAAATAAAAAATAAAAAAAATAAAATAAAAAAAACATACAAGCTGACTAACATATCTTGCAAAAACTTCGTTTTGGCAAGATAAAAATCAATATTATAGATTCAAATTAGGTAAATGGACTTTCATGAGAAAATAATTGCAATCTGGCAAGCAAAACTGAACAGCTGTCCCTTATTTGCGATTAAAAAGGGTTGAATGGAAGATGATGAGTTGACAAGATTTCCTGTCGAGGCAAATGTTCCAATTTTGAAATGATAATTTTCAGTCCAAAGTTTGTTGAGATTACATTTTAATAGTAAGTTTGCAAACTTGCAAAGGTCAGACAACAAAATTCGATTGAGCGTTGATTACAAAAATATACAATCAAAATTTGCATACTTGATTACATTTGAGTTACATTAAACAAGATCATATTGGAACAATTGTTTGTATATTGGAACAGTTTGTCCTTCCCATTTCAATATCCAGAAGATGCATGACGTCATCGCCGGGCATCGAAGGAAGGGAGTACTCGATTTTTACTCTGTTTTATTTTTACCTTCGCAAACTTTGTTGCGAAGGTTATGTTTTGATCGCTGTGTATTTATTTATTTATTTATTTGTGAATATGTGTGTTTGTTTGTTTGTTATTCGCATAACTCCAAAAGTATTGAACTGAATCGCAGCAAATTTGGTGGGATAATTATCCCACCAAATTATAATTGGTTATTATATTATTATATAATATATTATATTATTATAAATAACCAATTATAATTGGTTATTATCCGAGCACCATTTGATTAGATGTTGGGAGCGATCGGGTTAAATGTCAAGGTCAAGGTCATGAAAAGGTCAAAATCGTCTTTTTACCATAGCGTGGTCAATTTGTATCCAATTTGCATGCAACTAATGCCAAAATGTTCAGAATTTAATGCCCCATCTTGTGATATGTGACATGACACAATGACGTAATAACCCTTATTAGCGGCTGGGAGTCAAAGGTCAGGGAGGGTCACGACATTGCAAAATGTGCGGTTTTAGTCATAACACGGTCAATTCTTATCCGATTTGCATCAAACCAACACCAAAATGTTGACTGTTCTGTTCCCCACACTCTAATACCAATTACAAAATTAAGACTACAAAGGTCAAGGTCGAGGTCATGAAAAGGTCAAAATCGTCATTTTGCCATAGTGCGGTCGATTTTTATCCAATTTGCATGCAACCAATACCAAAATGTTGTGAATTCAATGTCCAATCTTGTGATATACGATATCACACAATGACGTCATTATCTTTGTTAGCGGTTTGCGCCAAAGGTCAGGGAGGTCAACGACCTTTATTATCATAACGCGGTCAATTCTTATACAATTTGCATGTACGTAGATTCAAAATGTTTAGAATTCAATTCACTATCCTGTGATGTGTAATATTTGACAGTGACTTTATTCTTCCATGTTTCGTGTTTTGTCAAATGATGTACGTAGTTAGTTCAGACGAACTCTTATATGTCCTTTTCAGGCTAATATGTCCCTTTGGTTACCAGTTTGTGCATTGTACTTTTGCAGGATTAATTTTTGTATGAACCGTGTATTGTTAGTTTCTCAGTTGTTCTCAAATAATACAAAACAATTAACTGTTTTAATTGTACAATGAATGTTTGTTTGTTCACAATAAATAACTTATTTAGAAAAACAAAAACTCGTGTGTGCTAAATCCCCCTAAAATGCCAGAAAATAATTTCTTATAATGTGACCAGTTGTCATCAGATTGACTTGACACCGACACCCAAAAAGGTCAGCGAGTTCATACAGAAATTGTACAATGTACGTGAATCAGTGTCAAACAGCAGGAAATTTAATGTTTTTAAGCCATCATAACACATGAGATGGCAGATGTGGTATGGGATTAAATACCCTCACAATCAACGGTTTCTGGGGGGGGGGGGATGTAGCGTTGGCGAAGGTATGTGCTCTACTGAGTGCCCGTTCTAGTCTTTCTTCTTTTCTTGTTTGTTTGTCCGGGCGATATCTCAGCCATCCTTTGAGCTAGGAAGCTGATATTTGGAGAAAAAGTGAAGATGTGCTTTGGCAAAAATGCTAAGTTCTTTTGGATTAATCAATTAATTGATTAATTACTTAATTATTCACAATTTATTTATGACTGATTTATTTTATTTCTCATCATGACAATATCTCAGGCACATTTTGAGCTTGGAAGCTGATACTTGGACATGATAGCAACCAAGTGATTTCGCTGTCACGGGTATTTCTGATTTATTGATTAATCAATTAATTGATGAATTCTTCATCTTTCGATTAATTACTTAATTTTCAAAAAGTTACAGATTCGGATGAAACTGGTGGTTTTGGAATGCTCTTTGGCAATTGATTGAGAAATTAATTATTTTATGTTTATTTTTATTTATCTTAATTATGCAATTAATCAATTAATGAATCAATTATTGTACATTGCTCCCTCCTAATTCCTACTCCATTTGCTGCAAGGCAACATCACCGGCATGGAGGCGCCCTGGTGATGTCGTGCGCTGGAAGATTTGTTATTTATTTATTTGATATGTGGGTGGTGTACTTTGAATATACCACTACTTGTTTATTTATTATTTGTTTGTAATGTCAAGGCTCATGGAGGAGCGAGAACACATCATGGATCAGGACGTAACAGAACAGAAAGAACAGCAGCAATAGAGGGTGCACGGAGTATACCACAGCAAGGTTGAAAGGCAAACATCTGAGGAAAAATGAGAGGAAGGGGAGGACACAGGGGGTGGACAAGATGGGTACTGCCGCAAGCTCTCAATCACTGAAGTGGAAGGAAAAACTGGGAACCCAGAAAGAGGTGGGCGTGGATAGGGTTAATAGGAGGTAAAAAAAAGATCATGGTTGTGAATGGGAGGTGAACAACTGCCTTAAAGCCCTGGATGGAAGAATGGGATTGAAGAGACTTGAGGAAGTTGGTTCCACAGGTGGGAAAAAAGAAAAATGAATGAGTGGAGGTGAACAGCGAGTCTGGATTTTGAGAGTTTCACCAGAAGGGGGTGAATGGCAGGCTGTTAGGGTCTCACTAAACCCCCTGCCTATTTAGATTGGCTGGAGAGGCTACCGTGTCATAAGTTGTACCAATCACAAATGGCATCAACTTTGGACTTGTATCGAGAAGGAATCTCCATGACTCCTCCCTAAGTATGCATGATGGGGACAAATTCAAAGCCAATGTCTGATAAAATGAGAAACTTGTCTTCTGATTTGTGTTCAAAATATAGTATTCGATTTAAATAAGTTGTTCCTCAATCATAATCTCACTATGCCTGGTCTTTGCTTAATGGTTAGGGTGGTGGGCTTGGAATCCCAGGATCTTGAGTTCAAATCTTATTTGGCTGTTGAATGAATAGCAGGTGGGGTTGACTCTGCCTATCCTCCTTACAAAGTCGGCAAAATGAGTGCCAGCTTTCTGGTATCATGTGTCGGATTGGTGATCCATCCAGGATTGTACCAAATAGCCTAGGAGACTACTTAGGCAGCACCAATGCTCTGCACAGAGTATGGTCCCAATGGATGGATGGATTGTTGAATGTACTGGATTGTTGAAAGAGGTGCTGTGTACGTACTGGAGGAGGGTTGATTGACAAAGCATTTGGACTGAGACGGGTTTGGAAAATATGATTTGTTAAGAACAAGAAAAATAATATATCTTAATGAAGAAGAAGAAGAATAAGAAGAATGTGGGGATATTCCTGACTGATAAATCAGGAAAGTGAAGCATTCTATCTTCTTCTTAAACGGCCACAATTATTCCCACGTTCTTGTGAGGCTGGCCAAAGGAAGCTTGGCCCACGTCTTTCATAAACCAGCTGGCCAGGCCTGACGCTCAACTGAAGTTTGGTCAGGAATTTGGAATTTGGTCATTGTGTCGGTAATAGCTCACCTACTCTTCGTGAATGACACCGTATGATCTTTAATGTCCACTAACTAATACTATAAGATGGGCCAGTTTATCATCCATCCAAAGGACGGAACGCACATTAATGATTCACCATGCCTGTGAAACACCATGATGACAGTTTATAGCTGGGTCAACATTCTAACCCAGGCTAAATAGCTTACATGCAAGTGTGCATATTTCTAAGTCATCCTGCCAGTCCCCTGAAGCATTTTATAATGTTATTAAAAGCTTTTAAAGGAAGAATAATTTCATTCAATGAGGATTTATTTTGGAGATATTGAGAAAAGGAAGGGATAAAGAATGAACCAAGGAAGGAAGTACAGGCAGAATAAGTTCGTGGGTTTTTTTTGGAGTGAAAAAAAAGTTTTCATTGGTTTGTTTTTTTGTCACGAGGAAGGGGAAAAGGATATAGTTTAGGAAGCAGAAAGGCCATTACTTGGGAGAAAGGAAGCGCAACGGGGCACACAGCATCAGAGCAGAGATATAATTTGCACGCTGAATGGCTTAGGCATGGGTAAGTAGGCTAGACAATCACAGGACACAAATTCAACAATACAACACAACAACGTATGGTTTAACACAGAAAATTGGACAAAACACCAAACAGCAAAAACATAAAAAATATATATATAACAGAAAGACACAGCGGATCTGGTCAAGAAAACTTATCTTTGATGAACTGGAAGGAGGAACTGCACGATGCAACATCCAACATGTACACACCTGGAACTAGAAGACTTCAAAAGGAAAATATCTCTTCTACCTAATATATATATATATATATATATATATATATATATATATATATATATATATATATATATATATTCTTTGTTAAGACCACCATTGTATAACGGTGCCATATCCTTGAAAGCATTGATGTTGATAGAAACAAACTTGTTGAAAGATGTATCTGGACCTCAGGTACTGAATTTGCTTCCAATGCTATTCTGAAAACATCAGATCATTTGTTTGTCTTCCTTGAGACCTTCTCAAAGCACTTTATATTTTTCTGGAATTTCTTTCGTTGAGAGAAAGTCACCTGAATGTTTTTTTTCATCCTCTTGCCCATTTTTTCTTTGGATGAAAATAGTTGCACCACACTCGCCGGCCAATTGTTGGGCCACGTTTTCAAATCAACGAACAAATCACCAGGACATTGATCGAGTTATGCTCCCTGACATTCGAAGCAAGGAGAAGCTGATGTTTTGGGCGTTAACCTTATTTTGCCCTGATGAAGAGCCAACACCCAAAAATGTAAGCTTCTCCTTTCTTGCCATGGCATACCACGATCAACGTCTTGTTGATTTCATCCATCGTTCTACCTGTCCGACGACGCATATCGACATTAGAATTCCAGGAATTCAAGATCTCCACTTTCGTTCTGACTTGTTTCATCCATACAGTTGCAGGTGAACTCAATTTACCCCTCCGAATAACAAATCTGCATCAATAATTATTATCAACATTTTTATTTTTACTTTATTTTACTTATCCCTCTCGACTGTCAAGAATCCTGCAACAACAATTTTGCCTTGAAACGACCCAGGTTTCGTTCAAGGCATCTCTTTGTCAGCATTTCAGCAGGTGTTTGAATTTAATGCTTTTTCTATTTTCTCAACTCCTTTATTCAGTTTGGAACACTCGCATTTCGGATCTGCCAGGGTATGTGATTGATGCTCGTTTTCTGATCAGCAAAAGTGCCAGCAAGCAAAACAAAACAAAAAAGGCGATGCAGCCAAGGTGAATATATCAACCATCCTCTTTCTACCTTTCAGCTTCTGTCACCAACTCTTTCTGTCCCACTCAGGATGAACCTCTTGTGATTCTCATCAGATGGAAAGGTGAAATCATCTTTCAAACCCAGTTGACAGTTTCAATAACGCATCAAACTCTGCTGGTGATAAGGCTCTCTCTTGAAATAGAGCAGGATCAGTTGGGTAAGGGACTTGCATGTTTATGACTTGCAAGCGATGTCACTGTGGGCATCAGTATCACCAAGGTAATCCTGGTAAATGTATCACTGTCACATTTACCACTGTCATCTTCACTAGGAGCATGATTGTTCACTTGCTGGGGCAATGAATCGTCTTAAGACTCAACCCACTAGGGCACTGTATTACCATGGGATTTGGAAGATATAGTTAGGTGGAATGCAAGCAGAAGATGTACTACTTTTACTCAAGTGAGTCTGCAACAACAGCAGAATGAGCATACGAAGGCACAATTACATATGAAGACTGAATCGTGTCAGTCCTCCACAGTGCAGACATCAACATTACTGCTCTAAGAGCAAAGTAATAATGCAAGAGACAAGAGTTTAAGAAACGATGATAAAGATATCCTGTTCTCTTGCTAACAAAACACGAGCGAATTCAAACATAATGGATATCACCGTCATGTTTTTCTGAATTAATGCATTCGTCTGTCTGCCTTTGCAAAACCTGGTTTGTCGGGAGAAATAAAAATGTGTTTGCTGTTCGGTGCTGCAGCAATCCATTGTCATCTTCTCATACATTCATCACCGGAAAGCATTCTCTTTTTTGGTGTGTGTGTGTGTGTGTGTTTTTTTTTTCCCCCCCCTGCCATAACTTTTCATACCATTTCAGCTTTTTTCATCAAATTTTCAACAAACCCATATGATGAGATTATCCATGCATCGGGACCATACTCTGTGCAGAGCATTGGTGATGCCTAAGCAGTCTCCTTGGCTATTGGGCACAATCCTGGACGGGTCGCCACTCCGACACAGAATACCAGCAAGCTGGCACTCATTTTGCCGACCTCAGAAGGATGACAGGCTGAGTTAACACCACCTAGTATTAATCCAACAGCTGAGCGGGATTTGAACTCAGGACCCAAGCCCACCACCCAAACCATTAAGCCAACACCAGGCCAACACCAACACTAACTCATAAATTTTACATGTTTTTTTATGCCGCCATTGACGGTCATGTTTTTTATGTTCGAAGTCATGTTCATGTCGTTTTTGTGTGATCTGTCCGTCCATACATACGTCCGTCAATGCTAATATTCTGTTTTCTCTGCAACCACTTATCCAATCACAAAATTTTCACCAAATGTACAACTACTCATGCAGAATGGTTAAATGATTATGACGTCATAGGTCACGTGGTTTGGCAGCCGTGTTGGAATGAAGGAAAAACTTTGGAAATACTTTATGCGATAAGTATGAAAAATTGAGGGTCATCTGGGGCTAAATTTTAATGCCAAAAAAAATGATGACGTCATCGATCACGTGGTTCAGCAGCCATGTTTTTTTCAACATGAAAACCTTCAAAAATCTTCTTCTCCAAAATGATTTAACAGATTGAGTCGAAACTTTACAAGTTCGATCGCCTATCCATGAGGAAAAAAACGTTCTCTACCTTAGACATCATAGGTCACATGGTTTAGCAGCCATATTGGATTTACCCAAAAACCTGTAAAGATAATCTTCTCCAGAACGGCTTGACAGATCGAGGGGAAACTTCCCCCAGATGTTGCCCATGTCTTTGGGATACCATGGTGTTCACGAATAATTAATAGGTCACATGGTCTGCCAGCCATATTGGATTGAAAGAATATCTTTCAAAAATAATTTATTTTGAACTGCTTCGGCATGAAATGTCACAATTATGATCCAGTGATCATTGGGAATTTATGTTTTAAATTTCAACCTGATCAGACGCATGGTCTAGCAGCCAGAATTATTTAATGTTTTGTATTTTTGTTCAAGGATTTAAATCAAACTTGGTGAAAGTATGTATAATGACATAATAATGTGTGCGGAGGCATATCTGATGACATCACGATGTTGAAGAGTGCCCTTCTAGTTTTAGCTGTTTTCGCAAGTTTAGTATGAGTCCAAAGCCAATGCGGATGTGTTTTGTATTTTGGGATGATTTTTAGTTCATTGCGTTTGGCTCTGTTTGTTTGTCTGTCTGACTTGATTGTTTGTTTGTTTGTCCACACAGAACTGTTGTGTTTTTCTCCCCAACCGCTTGTCGGATTGAGATGAAATTTTCACCATCATTGTGACTACTCATATAGAAAGTTTTAATCATAACTATGTTGTCATAGGTCACGTAGTGTGGCAACTATATTGGAAAAATGGAAAAACTTTGAACCTCTGTATCTCTGAAACCGCACCAAGGAAAAAAAATGAAAGTTGGGACATAGCAAGTACTCCTCATGGGGAATAAGTGTGATATTTTGATGACGTCATAGGTGCCTTCGTCATGATGTCAAAATTGCATACGTAGAACGCTACATCTGACCAGTAGGAAAAATTTTGAGGGTCATCTTGGGATAAAATGGTCCACAGAAAAACATTGATGACATCATTGGCTACATGATTCGGCAGCCAAATTGTTTTTTGTTTTTTTTAAACCTTCAAAAATATTGTTCTCTGAAGTGCCTGAACAGAGCAAGGCGAAACTTTACACATATGACCGCCTATCCATGAGGAACAAAAGGTTCACACAAATGATACCGTAAGTCACATGGTTTGGCAGCCGGATTGGATTTACCCAAAAACCTATGTCTTCTTCTCCAGGACAGCTGGATAAATCGAGGGGAAACTTCACACAAATGTTCCCCAATCCATGGGTGTACAAGTTTAAGGAATGTTTGATCGGTCACATGGTTTGGCAGCCATAATGGATTGAAGAAATATCTTAAATAATGTTTTCTCAGGAACCGCTTAATCAATCGACATGAAACTTCACATTTATGACATAGTAGTGATGGGGAGTATAGGTTTTAAATTTCAACTTGATCGGGTGCATGGTCTGGCAGCCAGAATTATTTATTTTTTTGATCGAGATTCTTTTCTTTTTTTTTAATAAGGCTCACTTGGCTGTGCCTGGATGGGTTTGAGAGTAAAGGAGTAGCAGCCGAAGTGTGAATCCTATCCAGGTTCCTCCTGATGATGTCATCTTTGCTTTTTTCTTGTTTGGGTTCCTTCTAATGACTCTAATGCAGGACTGTACATATTTGGTCTTCCCTTTGATTTGAATTGAATATATTTTAATCCCATTCTGAATTCAATTGAATAATGAATAATTAAAAAAAACCTAATGGGTCAGGGTTGGGTGTCCGATCAAAGCGGCGTTGCATCAAAGTGGGGCGTCTTGGTACCCAGTCATCACTACCAGCAGTTATAAAGTGGCAGTTCTAATCATGTCTCTTATTAATTATGTAACACACCAGTACACAAACGCCACACAAAATACACCACACAAAAGAAGTCCTGGCGAGGGTCTGCAATCTCTGATTGCTCTTTTTCTTGTTATATTATTTTGATTGGATTCTTTAAAATTACAGTATATGTCCGCATTATAGACAGAAGGCTTGACTATTTTCAAAACCAACACATATTCTCCGGACATCCAAGCATGTCTCCTTGAGTGTCACCTTTGCAGCTTTCTTTCGCAATAGTTTGTATTTTGTATTTTTAAGCGGTGAAGCTGCTTCAACATTTTGGAATGTCCTTCCTTCCATCTGTCTGTCCATCCGTCTGTCAAAAATGAAGAAAAAGAACCTTTCTAACCCACTGTGTTTAATTCTGAAGGGTTCTAAAGGGTAATACTAAAGGGTTCCAAAAGGTAATTCTTAAGGGTTCTGAAGGGTAATTCTAAAGGGTTCTAAAGGGTAATACTAATGGGTTCTTAAAGGTGATGCTAAGGGTTCTAAACGGTAATTCTAAAGGTTTCTAAAGGGTAATTCTAAGGGTTTCTAAAGGGTAATTCAAAAGGGTTTCATTAGTTTGTCGCCTTTACTATTTCATATTAAAAATGACAAAGAAAACTGCTTCATTTTTTCTTTGAGTAGGTGGGAAAAAACTTTATGGACTCCACTTTGTTGGATTCCTCAGTGTATGAAAGAAATGATAACCATTTGTTATGTTTTCTTTCTGGCCCAAATTATTACTTTATCATAACACTGGTGTTTGATGATGTAACGGTCATTTTGTAGAGGGTTCTCTTTAGAATGACCGTTATGTCATTAAACACCAAGGAAGAAGAAAGTGTTTGGGCATGTTCTCTGTTATAAATAAGTGACATGGGATCTTCGGGTGGGGCTGGGGGCGGAACGTTTCTAAAGTGGCATTTAAGTTTCAGAGTGTATTTTTCTTCTGCTCCCATCCTCTCCCTCTCCCCGAATATTCTATATTCGACCGCAACCTTTGTATTTTTTCACCATTACCCTACCCCAGACCCTTCTGTTTCTTCCCCCACAACCCCACACTTTTAATTTGCTGTGTCCTTGCCTGTTTGGAGCCCCTGCTCCCCAGCTGCACACCGGTTGATGTATTCTTGCCAGATCTTGGTTCGTAAGCATCCGAGAGACAACAGTTCCACTCTCATGGAGATTGTAGACCAGAATGACAAACTCTATTCATTCAAAGAAACAGATGCAGAATGGTACAACAGCAGCAGTACATGACAATGTACCAAATTGTACTAAGGATAAATATATACATATATATATATATATATATATATATATATATATATATATATATATATATATATATATGTTGTTGTTGTTCGTCTTTCGGCTGCTCCCGTTAGGGGGTCGCCACAGCGGATCATCCATTATGATCCGCATACTGATTTGGCATAGGTTTTACGCCGGATGCCCTTCCTGACGCAACCCTGATCGCCTCTTACGACACAGGGATAAGGATTGGGTTTCACCATGATTCCGGGCTGCCCTACACCCACTCATAGCGCGGCCCAGCGCAGAGCCCCCGTCCTCAAGCGATCCTCCAACCCAAGCCTCCGAGTAGCCGGATTACAGGCGCACGCCACTACGCCCGGTTATATATATATATATATATATATATATATATATATATATATATATATATATATATATATATATATGTATGTATATACATATATATGTTTATATATATATATATATATATATATATATATATATATATATATATATGTATGTATATATATATATATATATATATATATATATATATGTATATATATATGTGTATATATATGTATATATATATGTATATATATATATATATATATATATATATATATATATATATATATATATATATAAACATATATATGTATATATACTAGCAGGGATACCCGTGCTCCGCACAGGAATCCCGTGGATGCGGCGGGTCTGAAGGAGTATATGTCACAGTTAATTGTAAAATTGTAGAGGCTGCCACCATTATTATTTTTTTTCATCACCACTATAATATTATATTTCCCCCGCCATGTCTTATATGCAGAAGACTCGAGTTCAAAAATGTTAAGATTTATTGCCGCATCAGATAAAAAACCATAATTCCTCAACAATGTGAGGCTGGTTTCATGTCATCATTTGCAACTTAATTTATATGTCGGGCATAACCCAGCCTGGCCCAGCGTATTTGATTTATTTACGTCTGTTATCCTGATAAAAAATTATGTTATATTATGTTTACGCAGTTACAATGTACCTACGCCCATAACCATTCTATAAAATATCTACATTGCCCATAACCATTTAATTATAAAATTATAAAATGATGACGTCATAATTCGGAAACCGGAAGTCGGAAGTACAATTATTTTACATCGGGACACTCCCGGGTACATGTTCTGTCAGCATGTGAAGTTTGGTGAGGATCAGTCCAGTACTCTTCACGTGCATAGGTCATAGAGAAACACACACACAGACACACTTTCAACTTTATATCTATAGATATATATATATATATATATATATATATATATATATATATATATATATATATATATATATATATATATATAGATATATATATATAGATATATATATATATATATATATATATATATATCGTCAAAATGAACACCCTCAATCCCTTAACCTCCATGATCACTCCAGTTGCAAATCATGCTTTGCAATGGATTTCCTTACTCCAGCACCACGTCTTCAAGCATCCAATAACAAACCCAAACAGGAAGATTATACACAGCCACAGGACGAACCACTTGCGGATTCTAGCCTTGCTACTCTTCTAGGTTCGTTGTAGGTGTGCTTGTCGAACCAGCATTCTCCACGAGGTGATCATTAACAATCTTAGTTTAGGAAGCAGGAACAGAGAACTGCATTGTATGGGACCTACATAATGCCACAGGAACCTTGATTCCTGTCCTTAACTCATGGTTGTTGACACTGTGTGTTGATACAAAAGAGGTGTCAAAATGTGTCATCTCTCAGTTCCTGGTAATCAGCTTTTTTGCCTTGTCAAACCAAGTCCACCAATCCTTCAACCATTTGCACAACTTGCTCGTCTTCACCTTGTCCAAGGACACCACTCAAATTGGGTGGAGATTTAACCAGACTCGGTGGTGTAATGGTTAGAGCATCTGCTCCGAGTCTGGGAGGCTCGCGGTTTGAACCCTGGGCCCAGTCATTCCAACGACTTTAGAAATGATATGTGCTGCTTCCTTGCTTGACGTTCAGCATTTAAAAGGATAGAGCACAGACAATCCCGATTGGTTGCCCTCCATGGGGAAGAGGAAATTCTTCCTTTGGAAATGCCCTGCTGAGTGTGGTGCCGTTGTTGTGATGTCACTGACACCCAGATTGCATCGGCAAGCGATGGCACTTCCCTCAAGCTCAGTGGCTGTATTTGTTTCATCTAACAGCCCTGCATTGTCTCTCATGTATTCGTCTATGTCCACTTGTGCGTGTCAGCTTCAATTTGCCTTAGATCCTGCAAGTTTTTTTTTATCTTGCATAGTACCTCACTAACCCCTAATACTGCCACCATCCATTCACAGTTCATCGGTTCTGGTGCCGAAAGGATGGCCTTGACCTCATCTGATGTGTGCAGTCCAGCTGCTGATGCCATTTGACCAAAGTAGTTCAATTCGTTCTTGAACTATTTGCTTCTCCCAGGGTCCAGCCTCCACAAGCCTGTATAGCAGCACATCCATTCTCTCTACATGCCCATTGCTTATTGGCATTCATTGCAAGCACATCATATAATTATAGATGTGTACTCCTGCAATGCCAGCCAGTTCCTAGCCAATCATTCAATGCCATAGCTTATGTGCTGTCTCTTTTCTAAGAAACAGTCTATTACACTTGGACGTGTGAAGGCAACACACCAACACGTCCACCACCTTGTTAACAGCTTCCCATTCCCCAAAAATTTCATCCTTTCTTCCTACATGTGAAATTCCTCTCCTGCTGCTTCAAACCCATTCATATGTTCCATTTTCACCATTCTTTTCACCAAATATGTTCACATTGGATAGATCCATGTTTCCAGCAGAGAGAAAATTCACTACAATTCTTTTTGATCTCACATGCAGCTATAGATCACCTGGGTAGGTGCTTATCCCACCCCAACTCCATAAACTCTACCACTGGGTTTAATGTCTTCAGGATTGATAGTGGGAATGGTAAGGATAGAGCATGTAAGGTGGGTGATTTCAAAAGAAAATGAGCTCAGAGGTGGGATGTGCAAGCATGCAGGGAAGCTTATGGGGGGCACGCAAGCATGTAGGGAAATTCAATTGTGACAATTGTTGACTTTATTGAGATTCAACTGTGAAAACTGTCTGTATGGAAGTTAATATCACCATAAGCTTGGACATGGTAGCCTAGTGGTTATGGTACTGGGCCAGTAACTCGGAGATCATGAGTTCTAAATTCCAGAATGGCAAGTTGTGAAACCGAATTAAATCAATCTGTAATTGTGGGCCAGCACCAAAAATGTCCATGAAAGCTGCAGGATTGTCACAAAAAGCCCAACTCTTTCAAAAATGCCCTTTATGGAAGAACTGCCACCACACATCCAGTGTGGCCTACATGACAGGACACTACTTTGGATGATTCTTAAGTGTGTGTGTGTGTGTGTGTGTGTGTGTGTGTGTGTGTGTGTGTGTGTGTGTGTGTGTGTGTGTGTGTGTGTGTGTGTGTGTGTGTGTGTGTGTGTGTGTGTGTGTGTGTGTGTGTGTGTGTGTGTGTGTGTGTGTGTAACAAGAGGCTTGTATCATTTTTCCATGCTTTAAGTATTTATATATTCAATTTGAATTTAGGCCAACACATTGATCTGCGCAGTCCATAAACAAACATGATGTGAGGGGAAACCAAGTTTTGAGTCGTTATGTGAAAACAAGATGGCTGTCTGAAATGAACATGCATGTTTGCAATGACTTACGTACAAACCATCACTGGCAAGTTTACATGGGCAGAAATGGATTTAATAATGTGTAACCAGCGTTCACCTCAATACAAACATTCTGTGCAACCACCGTTTACCACATCTTGTTATCGACCAAATGGGATGAATGAGCTCTCACTGTGGGATGATGCACCATTTTTCGAATGGAGCCATTTCCAGTTGATCAAAAGACTGTGGGCGTATGCGTCGACTACAAATGCACCTCCCCTTGATGTCCAAAGCTTGTGTAATTTGATTCATGTGAACAAATCATGCAGACCAATCTACATGGTTGATGTTGTGGTCCTGATGTTCAGCATGCGCATGAGCATTGTCATCCATAAAGATGAAGTTGGCACCTCGCTGTTATGCTGGCAGAAGTTAAAAAGGAAAAGTAAATGCAATCAGTGAAATTATGTATATTGTTGCGGTATTCGCTCCCGCCGGCGTGCGGACGGCCACGTAACTCGAATCGCGGCACGTCGCCCACCGGACGGACAATCCAGTCGTGACCCTCTCGGACTAACGCCGGGAACCAGTCACGGGTGGACCTTTCGGTCTCACCGCGATCGAGCCAATCAGCCCCCGCGTGGGATAGGGTTGCTCGCCAAATTCGACCTCCCTAAGTACCCACGCGGAGGGTAGACCGGGCGATCGCACCTCGCCGCAGGTCGACTTCGGACACGGGCCACTTAAGCGACCCGTTCCGTACTATCAGAATAACCGAGCGGTGTTATCGTCGACCTCGACGGTTCGATTAATTATCGGGCGTATTCAGCCCACTACCAACCCTTTACGTGAAGCAAGATGAGGATTCAATGGGAGAAATGACGAAGCGAAGCGGGAAACAGTTCAACACAAAGCACATTTATTCGCGGCACACGGGAAGCACACATATAATTCCACCAAAAGCACACAGAAAAGACACAATTCCATTTACACAAAAAGCAAATATAAAAGCGAAGACAATGCAGAGCTAATACCGACTACCGAGCACACGGCAACACTTATACAATTCTACCTCACAGACGGCGCCGACAACACATACCCAAAACCAAGGAAAGAATACCCTCAAGGATGAGGCGGGCCTGAGGCCGAGACCGGGTCGCGCCTACCCGTCTGGTGATGAGACGCGGAGCGGCGATGGCGCCCCAACCCCGCGGGCCTCGCGGGCAGTGTCTGGTAGGGGGTGGGAAAGGGGCCCCCTTGGTCGCACTATCTCAGCGCGGGGGGAAACAGGAGGGGGTTGCTGATGCTCGGGGTATAGAGGATCTTTATTATCCCTGGTGTGCGTCTCCACCTCGGCCAGGTCGCGCTGTCGGCCTCCCTCGGGTGCAGCTCCCTGCACGACGCGAGCACCCCCTCGTCTGGTGTCGCCGCCTTTCCACAGCTCGTCCCCTCCGTTCCGACTCCAACGCACACGACGAGCAGCTCCACCGCCCGCGAAGTCTTGACCCTCTGCTTCCGACTCTCCTACTCTCCGCCTCTGGACTCTCGGACTCTCCGACTCTCCTCTTCTCCTCCTCTGGACTCTCCTGACTCTGCTCTTCTGACTGACGAACACGGTCCTTTTATCCCCCCGTAGCTTCGCCTTTGACCCCCTCCCTTTGACCTTTCACCTCGCTCCCCATTGGCCCGAGAAAAAGTGGGCGTGAAGGCTTTTTGATCCACAAATTTGCATATATCGATCGTCCTGGAGGCGGGGCCAAATCGCCCCTCGCTCACCGATTGGACGGCAAAAAGTGGGCGTGTGTCGTTTTTGATCCGTTTTTGAAGCACAAAATCCGTGATTTTGTACACGCTGTTCGACGCGCGCCCTGCACGAGTCCAACACCGGTACCCACAGCGGGGCAAGAACGGTGGCGATGCTACGGTTGCGAGGTGTGACGTGAAGGTCGTGGCGGTTGTGGTGAAGCGGCGTTGTGGTTGGTGGTTGATGTTGTGGTTGTGGTGGTAATCATGGCGGTTGGTCCAAATTAAAGATAGTAAAAGAAAAACGGCTATCCTGAAGAGTCGCAGCACGCATAAATGACATGTATTCCCACTAGACAACGGGTTTGGGCCTAACTACACATGCACTTACCGAGATACCTCACCTAAGGGGCCTGAATGGTGGTTTGCGAATTTGGTAACCACAACAATATTTTGAATGAAGATTGCTGACCTACTATGACTACTACTACTCCTTCAATACCGCCAAATATTCCCACCTTCATTTTTGTGGGGTCAGCCCCAGAATATGTGTGGCTTTCCAAGTCTTTCACAAACCGGCTGGTCAGGCGATTGAAGGCCATTTGGACAGGAGTTTGTTATTTTTCCAGGGTGCCGGTGATAACTCGCCTACTCTTCACGAGAGACACCGTGGAACGTCAATTCATTAACTAATCCTACCCGACAGCATACCTGGTTTTACATCCATCCAAGGGAGGAAAGTTTGTGATGCAACACCTGCCTGCAATGCACCAATCTGACAGTTTATAGTTGAGATGGGAATGGAACCGAGACGATGCACCTGAAATGTAAGTGCACAATCTCTGTAGCTACATCCTGTGGGGCTGAGCTAATATGCCAGAAAAAAATATATATTAAAATCACAGAATCAAAGGCTTTAGCAGGTGAATGAAAGGAAACAAGTCTCTCTTTCGAGTGCAGCCTGTGGCTGCTGGTTGCATCATTGGTTGGGACGCGGCTATGCCGCTGATGCAGTGTCCCCCTTACCAGTACACTGGTGCTCATTTTGCCGACCTCAGAAGGATGACAGGCTGAGTCAACCTCCTGGTGTATGTTAATTCAGCGGCCAGCGGGGCTTGAACTCAGGACCCTAGGATCCCAACCTGCCACCCTAACCACGAAGCCAACACCAGGCTGCAGGAAACAAGTGGAATGCCTTTGTTTGAACAATGTTTGTGGAAAGCAGATCAACAGTTGGAGAATTTCTTTGTGTTTGGAAATTTATTTGACATTTTAATGATCGATGCTGTGGGTATCTGGAACGCCTCGATAAACACGGTGAAATGGTGTTGCGTTTATACCTCGTGTCGTCACAATGTCTGTGCATAGACAAAATGCTTCGGAGACAAGAGATTGCATTGGATTATTCTTAAATATTACAATTTATTCGAAGATTGTTGCTGGAGGAACTGGGTCCAATGGTTTTTGTAAAAACCATTCTTTGGAACGTGAACAGTGCAACAACAGGAGATTTTGATTTTGAAATGGCAGTACCATCACCTTGAAGATGGGGGAATAGATTGGCAACACAATTCACCGCAGTCTTTGTTGCCCGCAGAATACAAATGTAAGAGCTGACTGTGTGTTAAGCAGTTTGGGCAAAGGCAGCTGAATCAAAAAGTGGGAAATGAAAGAGAATCCCTGTTATTTATCCTGTGCTTTTGTGATTTGTTACCTCATGAGTGTTGAATTGGCTAAGGAGCATCACACATGTGGTTTGGACACAAACATCTCGATAAGCAATATGTGGCCTGTGGTCATCGAACTGCATTACACAGCCTGTCAAGCTTTCAGGTCTGCAAATGGGAATACAGTGGAGTGACACCTGATAAATGCCACCATTACTATAATCTGCGCTTTTTATCAGTTGCTCCTGAGGAGTTCCTGGGACACTGAGACTTTTAAACGAGGTTTTCGTAAATATTTTTCTTCTAATTTATTGAGGGTAGAAGCAACTGTGCAAGTTTATAGCAAGGCTCAACTGTTTGTTTTAGCAGTTGAAATTCCTAATTGAAATTCCTAATATTAAAGTATTGGTTCACGGGCGCCAGCAGTGACCACTATTGGTTTGTGGGTGCCAGCGGTGACCACTATTTTCTATGTGTCTGTCTGTCCGTCTGTCTGTTTGTGACTCTCTCCAGAGCATAGATCCGTGAAGTTTAATGCGATCTTGATGAAACTTGGACACAAGTTAGATATCATGGTCTAGTTGTGTCTTTTTGTATGAGGGGCATCCCACGCCCCTTGTGGGCAGAGCCACGCCCACTTGAACTTTTTATTTATTTTTCTCGATTTTTTTTCTCGCAATTTAATTTCCTAGAAGCTGTGAGTCATGTCCATAAGTACAACATATAAAAAATCCGATTTGATTTGGTCAATTTTGACGGAAGAGATAGGTTTTTATGGTAGGGCTTCCTCAAAAGCTTCCACTAACTCAATTGTACCTATCGTGGCATTGTTCAATAATGCCCGCGAACCATCGTCACCTCCCGGCTAGTTACCACTTATTCCGACAGGATTTTACAGAGGTAGCGCATTTACTTTTGAGCTGTATAATACGGGTTTGATTCACGGCATGGCAAACTCTCGTATCGGATTAATTATCATGGCTTCCCCCTTAGATGCTCTTTTTTTTTCCTCAACTCACAAATGTTTGATCTACTACTACGAGTACAACTTCCTTAATCGCCTCATTTAATCCCAGCTTCTTATGGAGTCGGCCATGGGGCAGGCCTGATATTGGACTGCTTTGTCCTCTCCTCCTCCCTTTTTAAGGGGTGAGGTCTGATTGCACCAAGCTTCTGACCTGCCTTGACTGCGATACTTCTCCACCACCCTCTGTCCTCAGCCAACTCTCTCCACTCTCCAACCACCCATATCTCACGGATATCCCTTCTCACACAATCCTCTCATCTCAACCATGGTCTACCTCTTTTCCTTCTCCCTTGCTCTCTCAACCTACCTGCTCTCTTTCCATTCTCTCTTCCCCCATCCACACCAAGTGCCCAGCCCATCTCAGCTGGCATTTCACCAATCTTACAGTCAAATTCATCTGCACACCAATTTCCTCCCTCAGTTCATCCATCCTCCTTCTATCCACCCTCTTCACTATCGCAATCCTCTTGACACAGTTATTCTCACAAACCTTCAGCCTCTGTTGTCTCTCTCAATGCTACCATCTACAGAACGTAAAAGTAAGTCAGCATTACACATGACATCAGAATCATCCATTTCAATTTTCTTGATATCTTTCTGTCCAGTATTACTCCCTCCACTATCCTCCACATATTTGCACTCACCTGAATCCTCCTCTGCACCTCTGCCTTGGACTTACCATCCCCGGTTGCTGTTCCTCCCAAGTTCTCAAACCTCTTTCCCTGTCTGATCTCCTTCCCCTCTTACATGATATTCATTTTGTTTCTCTGCTGCCCGAACCACATCACCTCAGACTTCTCCATACACACCTTCAGCCAATGTTTCTCAAATTCCTCCTTCCACTCCCCAGTACCTCCTGCATCTCCAGCCCACTCTCCACCACAACCGACATCACAACCACAACCGCAGTTCATTTGAATAGATATATGTAGTTTGTTCATGGTTCTGGCAATAACTACCCGATTCTTCATTAAAGATGTTGGATCTTTCACATCCACCAGCTAATGCCAGCACACAGGACACCCAGCTTAACATATATTCAAGGGACAGTGCACTTTATGATGGAAGCCCTACTTACATAGGACCAGTCCGACAGTTTATGGTCAGGTCGGGTTAGGTGAAGTAGGTCAGGTATTGAAGCATGCAGCAGAGCAGAATGTCGCTGCATCCACATTCCGCTGGTACTCTAGGGGCCCAGAGTCCAAGTCTCACATCCGTAGAGCAAGACTGAAAGCATCAAGGACATGATGACTCGGACTTTTGTCCTCCTGCACAGGCACCAACAGTGCCACACCCCATGATCCAATGAATCCATCACTCTCCATGCCCGACTCGGAAGTCGATTGACCTCAGGCTCACAGCCAGCGGAGACATGAATATCACTGCCAAGGTAAGTTAATCTCTCTGTGACCTTCACATGTACACCACAAACAGGTACAGACAAGACAGCAGCATCCAAGATGTCATTGAAAGCCTGGATCTTGGTTTTGACCCAGGAAACACCTAATCACTGCGGCTCCAACTCCTCATTCACCACCTCGAGGGCTCCCAAAACAATATCCAGAATCTCCGCAAAAATGACTGCATCATCTTTGAAATCAAGTTCAGAGATATTGACATTCCCGAACGATGCACCGCAGCTTGATCTCTCCGACGTCTTCCATCCATACAAGTGCTGAAAAGTGTGGGGGCCAGTACACACCCCTGATGAACTCCAGTAACAACCATAAATAAATCAGGGATGGAACCACCACATCTCACAGCACTTTCAGTTCCAGAATATAGTTCAGGCATCAGATTGATCAGTTTTAGTAGCACCCCACGAAGACCGAGAATCCTCCAGAAGGCATCCGCATTCACTGAATTGAATGCTTTGCAGAGATCAACATAGGCTGCAAGCAGCCCCTGCCGAAACTCTCATGTGTGTTTGATGAGGACCTGAAGAGCAAGGATAGGGTCACTCATTTATTTCTGGTGTAAAGCCTGACTGCTCTAGGCACTGATTCTCAAGCAGATGGTAGCGAAACCTTTCAAGAATTATCTGAGCAAACACCTTGCCCGGCACTGAGAGCAGTGTCACCCCTTGGTAGTTGTTTCATTCATGGCTATCACCCTTCCCTTTCCAGAGAAGGACAAGGCCCCTCTTCCAGTCGGTTGGGATGATGCCTGTGTTCCAAACAAAGCACATAACTGCATGCAACGACATGAGTACAGCATTTCCACCAGCCTTTAAAAGTTCAGCATGGATGCCACAGATCCCATGAGCTTTACCACGTTTCAACCAGTTCAACGCAGCCTGGTGTTTCCACAAAGGAAGGTGGAACAGAGTTGATTGGAGTGTCAGCAATAGGAATAGTGACACCCCTGCCATCCATCTCACCAACTGCTAAGTCAGCCTGGTACAGCCATTCAAAGTAACTTGCCCAGTGGACCTTCACTTTGAACTCCTCTGTCAAGAGCACACCACCCTCCATTCTAACTGCAGTACAATGAAGGATGAGCTTGGAGGAACGCAATGCACACATTCCCCTGAAAGCAGGACGAGAATCACTTGACCACAGGTGTTGCTCTAACCCCTCATAGATTACTCACACATTGGCCTCGTTGTCCCCCCCCCCCCACAGAGCACGTTTTATGCCTCAACTCCCTGAAAATCTCAGCTCTGCCATTCAGCTTGGCCGTGCAACTCTTGTCTATGGTATCCAGCATTTCTTGAGAGACAAAAATTCATCTTCGCCCTGCGGTGAGTTCCAAGTCATCTTCCGGCAACATCAAGGATGGTAATCTTGAAGGCACTCCACAACTCTTCAGGATTCCCCAAAGCACCCAGTCTCCCCAAATTCCCACTCCTTTGCCATATCAGCAGCATTGGAATACCAAGTCTAGCCATGAGCCTGTTGGCCCTGAAAACATGAACCAACCACATTAAGTCCATAACTTATTGCAACGCCAAGGAACTTAGTGCTATTCTGATTCATAGTTCCATACCCATGGGGACCAACACTTGTCTCATAACCTTCCCTATCAGTGCCAGTCGATGCATTGAAATCCCCCAAGACGAGAATAGTATCTTGCCTTGGGCACTGATCAACCACAGACTCAAGCATGGCATCGATTGCATCCTTCTCAGTGAGATCACTCGCCTCTGTTGGAGCATATTCAGATATATATATATATATTTATATATATATATATATATATATATATATATATATATATATATATATATACATATATATATATACATATATATATATATATATACATATATATATATATATACATATATATATATATATATATATATATATATATATATATATATATATATATATATATATATATATATATATATATACATATATACATTGGTTTTATATATATATATATATATATATATATATATATATATATATATATATATATATATATATATATATATATATATATATATATATACATATATATATTGTTGCGAATTCGCGCCCACCGGCGTGCGATCGGCCACGTAACTCTAATCGCGACCGCGTCGCCCACCGGATGGACAATTCAGTCGTGACCCTCCTGGGACTACCGCCAGAAACCAGTCATGGGTGGGGGTTTAACCCCACCACCACCCAGTCTGCAGTCCACTCGCGCGAGATAGGGTAAATCGCCGGAAGTCGATATACCTGTGGTACTCGCACGGGTAATCTGCCGAAGGATGGGACCAAGCCACAGGCCGACTCCGGACACGAACCGCTTATGCAGTTCATTCTGTATTACAGGGATAACCGAGCGGAGTTATCGACGGCCTTGATGGTTCCGATTAATTACCGGGATGTTGAAACCCACTACGAATCCCTTACGTGATGCAGGATGGAGAGTCAATTAAAAGAAGGAGACTAACAAAGCGGGAACAATTGGACCATCACATTTATTCCGCACCACACGGCAGCACGGAAGGCATGCATAATACAGTAATACACCAAAAGCAATACACAGGAATACAATAAAACCAAAGAAACACACGTATGCAGTGGTAAAGAAACAAAAGCAATGCACGGACGCAGATCTACGACCGAATATGACTTACACATGGCAACACTTACACAGTTTTACTTCACAGACTGGCGCCACCCACAGACATTTACACAAAAACCCCAAAAGAAAAGAAGTCATGACTTCCCTGGGCGCGTCGTCCAGCCTTGGCGACAGCAGCCTCAAGTCCCTCCGGCGTGGTGCACCGAGCTCTTGCCGTGCATAGCTCGCGTCGTCCGCCCGACAGCTCGGACGGGGTTTTGGGGGAACTGGACCGGGTTTCGCCGCTATCTCGGTGCGGACGGGGTGGGGAATGGCAGGCACTCCGTCCAGAGACTGCACCGACTGGCTTGAGAAGCCCCGTGCTCAACCGAACCACGTACAGAACGGACGATGCACACACAGTATGATCCTTTCTCCGACAGTCTCGAGCCTCTCCTAGTTTCGAGCTTCTCCCAGGGCGATCCGATGCACACACCCAGAGCAAGGACTCTCCACCCCTCGACAACCGACCGAACAAGAGCCCAACTCGAACCGGGACAAGGGAACAACCAACCAACAACGACTCTTCACGCCCACACCTTTTGTAGGGTAGGGCTCCGCCCTTCGCCCCACCCCGTTTCTGGCTCCACCTCCCTTCTGGAAGCTTCCCAAAGAGGGGCATGCCCTCTCGCTCCCCCCTCCCCGTGCCATACGGGGGACGAGGAAAGTCAGTTTTGGCTCAGGGCCAGGGAATTATTCCCCCAAAATCAGGCCCCCACCTTTTTTCACCTTTGACCTCTGGCTCAAATCGCACCTCCCCCATGCCAAAGCGCAGGCGTTTTGGACGGGAGATATTCAAGGTGCCACTCTGCTCCTGTCATCCGTCCCGCGGAGATCGTGACCGCACAGTGCTCGTTGAATGGCGAGTGGCGAAGATGTGGTAGCGTAGTTGTGGGAGGTGGCATCGTGGTGTGAATGGCGTGATTGTTGGCATCATGTAGTGAATGGCGGGATCGTTGAGATGTTGGTTGTGGCGATGTTCGTTGTTGTTCTTGCACCAAATTAACGACAGCAAAAGAAAAACGACTAACTGAAGAATCGCAGCCCGAATGGATCACATATATTCCCTCTAAACAACGGGTTTGGGCTAACTACACATGAACTTACTGATATATCTCACCTGAGGACCCTTTATGGTGTAATGCGAATTTCCACAGCCGTAACAATATATATCAGCAAAATTACATTCAAAGTGATTGACATTCAAAGTCTCATAATACGCTCGTTGACCGGTGTTTCCTCAATTATCATGGGAGTCAGCTTATTGGACACAGCTACAGCAACTGTTTTAGCATGGTCAGCATCTGAGCAACCAGACCAATAGTAGGTATAACCATCCATCATGATCTCGCCACTATCCGGTCTCCGATTCTGAGAGTGGTGCAATAATGACGATGTTCAAACACTTGAGCTCAGGTGATAACAGAGACAGGTTATCATCCTCTCTTAGGGATAGGACATTCCAGGCACCCATCGAAGGGACCGCTTCAGGTTAACCCAAGGAGACCACTGTCTGGTGGATGACACCTCAGCACCACTCCGCCACATACCATCGCAATCCTACCCATGAAGTTTACCCAGTGCTTTTCCTCCTATAAAAGGATGGGGGTCCTGAAGGCTTTGCCCCAATCCTGTCATCCGGTGAGTTGCCCTGCAAAGGGTGGTAGCACAGCAGGTTCTCCCATGGAGTGGGTTTTCACTTTTTTGCATTTGTGGGTTTTGCAGAATGAAGGGGTTTTCGGTAGCCAGATTGCAAATCCTGCCACTAAAAAATAAAAAGTAACCTAACAGTAGGAGGACATCAACAGACACAGTTGGGCACTATATATGGATGGCCGTTGGTTCACAAGGAGCTGCTCCACCCTGTGATAAGTTTTGTTTTCAATCCTGCTTGGTGTCAATATCCATACACCCTCCTCACGAGGAAACCTGGTGGGGGAGACGGTTTAGTCGCCGCCAACCCGACCATGAAACAGATTACTACTGGTTTACATGGTACCTGTAACAAGTCACAGATATAATCTGGCTTTACCTGAACAAAAAATATTCCTGGCCTGATCAAGTTGTGAATCTATCCAATTCAAAGTTAAGTGTGCGACCTCTGCACCATCCTCTCAAACATCTCACATATGTTTGATCTTGGTGTAGAATGTATTTTATGTTTCTTTTGCTCTTCACTGTTTCACCAATGCAAAATTAACATACCCCTCCCCTTCACCCCACACCCCAACCAAATGCTGTGTATCAGCAGAATAATGGGTTAATGCCACATGTTTCACACATGTTACTCATTAAATTGCTGAATTATACTGATATATTTCCTGTCATAAAGAGCGAACATAAAGTCATTTATGCTTCTTTATAGGATTAAGAAATAATCCCGAACAGCCTTTTGCCGACTTTGTAATGAACTGTGTGCTCCCTGCTGCGGCTTTGGAAAAATGGCTTATAAAATTGCAAATTTCAGCTTTTTGACCCTGACTTCTCTCGCAATTATGTTCACTGATGCCATTCCTTGGACCGTTATGATGGTAACCATGTTTTTGTTTCATGAAACTTTTCATATTGGCTCCAATTTACTTGTATAACACGATGCTGTAGCCAGATTTGTTTAATACAACGAACGCTCATTGTTCATTTTGCAACCATGGTAACAAACATTGTTATGGCATGGCTTAAGATATTCCAATTATGTATCAGAATATTTGACTTTGGAACACTTGTCATCGCTTCAAAAACATACTATCCACAATGCTTCTCTGAATTTATGCCACTCGAATGTGTAGGCTGCATACGAGGCCCCACTGACCTTGCAACTCCTCGATAGCCATTGAGGGAAAAAAATCGACTTTTCATTACGAATTGCTTTCTGTTTGCAGCGATGATGAAAGTTTTCATGCAACAGAATTTGTTCCATGGTATGGAATTGCTCTCTCTCTCTCTCTCTCTCTCTATCTCTATCTCTATCTCTATCTCTATCTCTATCTCTATCTCTATCTCTATCTCTATCTCTATCTCTATCTCTATCTCTATCTCTATCTCTATCTCTATATCTATCTCTCTCTATCTCTCTCTCTCTCTCTCTCTCTCTCTCTCTCTCTCTCTCTCTCTCTCTCTCTCTCTCTCTCTCTCTCTCTCTCTCTCTCTCTCTCTCTCTCTCTCTCTCTCTCTCTCTCTCTCTCTATCTATCTATCTATCTATCTATACACACGAGTACATATAATACTAGCTGATTACATCCGGCGTTGCCCGGGTACTTTTTGAATGAATTTAATCTTCTGTACATAGGTCTGACAAGAGACCAGTATCAGTTCCCAATTTGGGCCATGGTAGTCATAGCCTAAGAGGATTGGTGAGGGGGAAACAAAAAATGTCGGGACGGGCCCTGGGTAGGTTATAGGCTCGGTGGCGAGGCCCCTCGGCCGGGGGGGGGGGGGTGGGGGCGGGGCGGGGGGGGATTTGCAATGGTAATTTATATTTAATGGGATTTTATGGCCAAATCCCCCTCCCCCCACCGGCCGAGGGGCTCGCCACCTTGCCTATTACCTTCCCGGGCCACGTTCTGACATTTTTTGTTTCAGAGGTTTCCTCCATGATGGCCGCGGCCGTAAAGTCCCATTAAATATAAACTACCATCAAAAACCTCCCCCACCCAGCTGAAGGACCTCGCCAACTCGCCTTTAACCTCCCAGGGCACGTCCGTTTCCTCCTATCTTTCACTGTTCAGGAGGTTAGCGTGTTCAGACAAGCAAATAAATAAACAAAACGTGCAGACAAAAATTATCCCTGTGTGTCGTATGAGGCGACCAGTGTTGCGTCAGGAAGGGCATCCGGCGTAAAAACCGAGGCCAAATCATTATGCGGACAACAAAATGAATTTCCATACCGGATCGGCCGAGGCCCGGGTTACCAACGACTGCCACCGGTCCCGGTGGTCAGCAGGGTACCAGTGGAAATTGTGCTACTGCTGGGCGAAGGAGGAGAAGGAGACGGGGAAGGCGAGTCCGGAGGCAGTGGGAGAGGGGGAAGGGTAGAAGTGTGCAGGTGAGAGTTGGAACTCTGAGTGTTGGGACGATGACTGGCAAAGGACGAGAGTTGGCTGATATGATGGAGAGAAGAAAGGTGGACATACTGTGTGTACAAGAGACCAAGTGGATGGGGAGTAAGGCTCTGAGCATTGGAGGTGGTTTCAAACTGTTCTACCATGGTGTGGATGGGAGGAGAAATGGTGTCGGGGTAATCCTGAAGGAAGATCATGTCAAGAGGGTATTGGAGGTGAGGAGAGTGTCTGACCGAGTGATGAGTGTGAAGTTGGAAATTGAAGGGGTGATGATGAATGTCATCAGTGCACATGCCCCACATATGGGGTGTGAGATGGAACATATAGAAGATTTCTGGAGTGAGTTAGATGAAGTGGTGGAGAGTGTATCCAAGGATGAAAGAGTGGTGATTGGAGCAGATTTCAATGGACATGTTGGGGAAGGGAATAAAGAGGATGAGGAGGTGATGGGGAGGTACGGTCTCAACAAGAGAAATGTGGAAGGGCAAATGGTGGTAGAGTTTGCAAAAAGAATGGAAATGGCCGTGGTAAATACGTATTTCAAGAAGAAGGAGGAACACAGGGTGACGTACAAGAGTGGAGGACAGTGCACACAGGTGGATTACATCTTAAGCAGGAGATGCAACCTGAAAGAGATTAGAGACTGTAAGGTGGTGGCAGGGAAGAGTGTAGCTCGACAGCATCGATTGGTGGTCTGTGGGATGATTTTGGAGGTGAGGTTGAGGAAGAGAGTGAGGGCTGAACCAAGGACCAGGTGGTGGAAGCTGAAGGAGGAAGACTGTTGCGTGGAATTTAGGGAGGAGGTGAGACAGGTGTTGGATGGTGGTAAAGATGGGTGGGATGATTGGGCAACTACAGCAGAAGTGGTGAGGGAGATAGCTAGGAAGATACTTGGTGTGACATCTGGACAGAGGAAGGAAGATAAGGAGACTTGGTGGTGGAACGAGGAAGTACAGGAAAGTATAAGGAAGAAGGGGTTGGCGAAAAAGAAGTGGGATAGTCAGAGAGATGAAGAAAGTAGGCAGGAGTACAAGGAGTGGCGGCGAAAGGCAAAGAGAGAGGTGGCAAAGGCTAAGGAAAAGGCATTTGATGAGCTGTATGAGAAGTTGGATACAAAAGAAGGGGAAAAGGATTTATACTGATTGTTAAGACAGAGGGACCGAGCTGGGAAGGATGTGCTGCAGGTTAGGGTGATTAAAGATGTAAATAGGAATGTGCTGACGAGCGAGGAGAGTGTGTTAAGAAGGTGGATGGAGTACTTTGAGGAGCTGATGAATGAAGAAAATGAGAGAGAGAGAGAGAGGGAGAGAGAGAGAGAGAGAGAGAGAGAGAGAGAGAGAGAGAGAGAGAGAGAGAGAGAGAGAGAGAGAGAGAGAGAGAGAGAAAAGGTTGGAAGAGTTGGAGATAGTGAATCAGGAAGTGGGGTCAATCATTAAGGATGAAGTGAGGACTGCGATGAAGAGGATGAAAAGTGGAAAGGCGGTTGGCCCAGATGACATACCAGTGGAGGCATGGAAGTGCTCAGGAGAGATGGCAGTGGGTTGTTAACCAGATTGTTTAATAAAATCTTGGAATGTGAGAGGATGCCGAAGGAGTGGAGATTAAGTGTACTGGTTCCGATTTTCAAGAACAAGGGTGATGTGCAGAGCTGTGGAAATTACAGAGGGATAAAGTTGTTAAGCCACACCATGGAGTAGTGGAAAGAGTAGTGGAAGCTAGGTTGAGAAGAGAGGTGACGATTTGTGAGCAGAAATATGGGTTTATGCCAGGAAAGAGCACCACTGATGCGATATTTGCTTTGAGAATGTTGATGGAGAAGTATAGGGAAGGCCAGAAGGAGTTACATTGTGTGTTTGTGGATTTAGAGAAAGCTTATGATAGGGTGCCAAGAGAGGAGTTGTGGCATTGTCTGAGGAAGTCGGGAGTGGTGAAGAAGTATGTGAGGATTGTGCAGGATATGTATGAGGACAGTGTGACAGCAGTGAAGTGTACGGTAGGAATGACGGACCGGTTTAAGGTAAAAGTGGGATTGCACCAAGGATCGACTCTGAGCCATTTCCTGTTTGCAATGGTGATGGACAGGTTGACGGACGAGATCAGACTGGAGTCTCCATGGACTATGATGTTCACGGATGACATCATGATCTGCAGGGAGAGTTGGGAGCAGGCTGAAGCGAGCCTTGAGAGGTGGAGGTACGCACTGGAGAGAAGGGGAATGATAGTCAGTAGGAGTAAGACCTAGTACATATGCGTAAATGAGAGGGAGGGTGGTGGTATGGTGCGGTTGCAAGGAGTTGAGGTGGGGAAGGTGGATTGGTGTAAATACTTGTGATCTACTGTCCGAAGTAACGGAGAGTGTAGGAGAGAAGTGAAAAAGAGAGTGCAGGCAGGATGGAGTGGGTGGAGAAGAGTTGCAGGAGTGATTTGTGACAGAAGGGTAGCTGAAAGAGTAAAGGTGGAAGTGAGACCAGCTATGTTGTATGGTTTGGAGGCGGTGGCACTAACAAAAAGACAGGAAGCGGAGCTGGAGGTGGCAGAGTGAAAGATGCTGCGATTCTCGTTGGGAGTGACGAGGATGGACAGGATAAGGAATGAGTATATTCGAGGGACTGCGCAGGTAGGACGGTTTGGAGACAAAGTGAGAAAGACGAGATTGAGATGGTTTGGACATGTGCACAGGAGGGAAGCGGA
Organism: Eptatretus burgeri; assembly: GCF_056783735.1. Lineage (NCBI taxonomy): Eukaryota > Metazoa > Chordata > Myxini > Myxiniformes > Myxinidae > Eptatretus > Eptatretus burgeri. Next base: position 33,359,899 of record NC_140976.1, on the reverse strand, counting down.
GTATATCGGGAGAAGGATGCTGAAGATGGAGCTGCCAGGCAGGAGGAGAAGAGGAAGGCCAAAGAAGAGGTTCATGGATGCGGTGAGGGCAGACATGCGGGTGGTTGGAGTGTCAATGGAAGATGTGGTGGATAGAGTGAAATGGAGACGGTTGATCCGCTGTGGCGACCACTAACGGGAGCAGCCGAAAGAAGAAGAAGAAGAAGGCAAGTAAACAAACAAAAACTTCAAAAAAAAAAAATATATATATTTATATATATATATATATATATATATATATATATATATATATACATATATATATATATATATTTATATATATATATATATATATATATATATATATATATATAAAACTAAAACTCTCATCTTGTATGTTCCCAAAATACAGCCAAAACTGTATACGATAGGACAAAAATTTTAGGGCCACCTTACTCAGTATCAAGTTTCGTTCAAATCGGGCAATGAATAAAATTATTAAAAAATGAATTCCCGATTCAGTCAAGTACTCTTCGGGAGTATTTGATCAATGCACACAACCTCAGCATTATACTTCACTGGAGCTATCTTTTTTTTTCTTGAAATGATTTTTTTTTCCATCAACCGCTGTCACAACGGGAACCCAATGAGTTCACCATTCGTCATATATATATATATATATATATATATATATATATATATATATATATATATATATATATATATATATATGTATATATATATATATATATATATATATATATATATATATATATATATACATATATGTATGTATGTTCCCAAAATACAGCCAAAATAGTACACGATATTACAAAAAGTTTTGGAGCCACCTTACTCACCATTCACCTGTGGTGTGCAGTATCAAGTTTCGTTCAAATCAGGAAACAAAAAAATGATTAAAAAATCAATTCCCTATTTAGTCAAGTTTTGGTATGTATCCATAAAGCGCAAGGACAACCCATGGAGAATGTGTTGATATACCTCGAGAAACCAGTTGGCCGAACAATGATTCCTGAGGTAAATGCTCAAATTTTCTTCAAGTTAAAGTTTCACCACTAAATAATATTGAAATTTGGTCTTTTTTTCCCATCAACGACTATCACAACGGGAACCCAAAGGGTTCACTAGCCGTCTAATATATATATATATATATATATATATATATATATATATATATATATATATATATATATATATATATATATATATATATATATATATATATATATATATATATATATATATATATATATATATATATATATATATATATATATATATATACTGAAACGCAAAAAAAAAAAATATATATATATATATATATATATATATATATATATATATATATATATATATATATATATATATATATATATATACATGCATAGATGTATGGATATATTTAATACTATTGTTATTGTGAAAGCCAAAATTAATGTCATCTTTATTTTATGAACACATCTTCACACGTGGTGATGTGTGTGTTAGGGTGCTCTCAGAACCAATGACATTTTTGTGTACACATCACTTAAAATGTCTCAGAAACTGCTTGTGTGTCTTTTGCCGCAGTGTTTTGCCGCCTCTTCTCCGATCTAGTTCTCTTTGCTCTACCAGCCCTCCGACCTTCCCCAGCTACTCCAGAATGCACATGTTGTTTTAATAACCCCTTCCTAATTAATCTCCCAAAATACGGGCTTCTCATCGACCACGACTCTCTTATTCCTGTTTTCTTTTGTTTGCTAAACCACCTTCTGGAGATAGTTGAATCCCACTCTTCCCTCTCGGGCTCCAAACAGGTGGTACACTACCATCTCATGTCACCCCCTAACGTCACCCATGTTCTTTTTTATTCCTCTTAAGCCAATTTAACCCAATCCTCTTACTTGCATGTCACCGTGTTTTCTCCCCTCCTTTCTCTTTCCTCTTGTTTTTTTTTTTTGTTCGCTCACTCCCTTGCCTGTTCTGTCCAACTTTTTTCCCACTACCCATCTACCAGTCCATTGCCTTTTTACCCTCTGTCACCTCACTCTTTTAAGAGCCTCAATGTTGCATTAATTGAAATATAATAATCTTTTCACCAATCTATTTGCTGTTCGTCATAGTTATCCCACTTGTGTTTTTTTGCAGAAGACCAACATTTCTCGTGAGATTTTTTTTGTCTCAATTAATGGGCTTTTGGTGATTTATTAATCATTATTTAATTACTTATTTTTCAGTAATCATCTGATTCTCTTGTTAAGCCATAACATGGATTGATGAAATTGTGACAAAATACCTTTTTACTAGGGTGTGCATTATTTTGCATTCCGTGTGTGCATTTCGCAATGTCTGGCTGTAAAGGACATACGTAGTAATGGTCATTTAATTCATCTCTTCCCTGAAGATAGTAAGTAGGATGTACGTATGCATGGACCCACATCTGTAAACTTAGCTTTTATTCCAACTCTTACAAAAATTGTCCATAAGCTGCACTTAATACCTGCAGTTTAAAGTTGGCCAAATATATATCCCACATTTCTTCTTCTTCGTCTTCTTCTTCCTCCTCCTCTTCTTCTTCTTCTTCTTCTTCTTCTTCTTCTTCTTCATCCTCTTCTTTCTCTTCATCTTTTTATTCTTCTTCTTCTTATACTTATGATCCATTCATGCTGGATGACAAAATGGAGCTCCTCAGGAAATCATGCCATTTCTGTTGGTCTTGTGCCTTGTATTTAAGTTGCATCCAGGTTAGTCTTGTGTCTCTCTTTTCTTTTTCTAGAGTTGGTTGCCAGGTCTCCTTTGGCCTGCCAACCATCCGTTTTCCCTGGGGTGCCCATCATAGTGCAGTTTTTATTATGTTGTCATTCTCCATGTGCAGTACACAACCTATCCATTTCCATCTTATCCATTTCCATTCCATCCATTACGTCCATGATATTTCTCCTTCTTGTTGTTCTCTCTGCCTCTTTATTACTAGCTTCGTCTGGCCAGAACATTCATAGGACCTTTTGGTGGCAGATGTAGATTGCAGCATTGTGTTTGTCACCTGTAGATTGTGGCCTCTTTATGTGACCCACCGGTGACTTTCCACTACTCACGTCCATAGAGAATCACCAATTTTATATTACTATCAAAAATCCTTAGTTTCATTCTTCTGCTCTATTTCTTTGATTTCCATATTTATTTCATCCTAATGAATGTGCGTCTTGCTTTTTGTATTATTTGTAGAACATCTGCATCTCTCCCTCCAGTAGTGTAGACCATCAATCCTAACTATGTGAATTTGTCAACTTATTACTTACGAAATCTTTAGATTTCGTAAGTATATTGATGACTTCCGTCCTCTGTTTGTGTTTGTTTGTGTGTGTGTGTTTGTGTGTTTGTTTGTGGGCACGATAACTCGATAATGGAAGAAGCTACCAATGTCAAATTACACCACGTGATTCAGGAGGGTGGTGGCTAGCGCTGATTATATTTTGGTCTAAATCGGTCAAAGGTCAAGGTCACAGTGAGGTCAAACATTAGATTTTTGATGGTTTGGTACAGAACCATCGTATAAACTTCTGGTTTGCATCGCTACCTTCTCTGGAGACAGCTTTTATTAGACAAGGTCAGAGGTCAAGTTGACGATTTCGTAAGTACCAGTCTATGACTGCTTGCTTGATGTTTGAATCTTTCAATGTGGTTCGTTCCACATCCATTGTAAGTATTCTCATGATTTCTCTTTCTAGCAATATTAACTTTCAGTCCCACTTGTTGTGAATAATGCTGGAGAAGAGTCACTTTACTCCATATTCCCACCTTGTCTTGTCTGCGACATTCAGCAAATGTCATTTGCAAAATTCAGTTCTTCAAGCAGTTCATTTTGGGTCTCCTGTATTCCACATGGATTCTGGTCTGTGGTCTTTCTTAACACCCTCCTCCTCCTCCTCCTCCTTCGTGTGCAGCACAAGGCTGCAGGTAGCATCATTGGCTGAGGGTGTGGCTGTGCTGCTGATGCAGTGCCCCTATTACCAGTACACTGGGACTCATTTCACCAACCGCAGAAGGATGACAGTCTCAGGCAACCCCACCTGGTGTTAATTCAACGACAAACAGGGGCTCTCACTCAGGACCCTAATATCCCAAGCCAGCCACCCTAACCACAGAGCCACCACAAGGCTTTCTCACCACCCAAGCTAGTACCATGAGGAAGAGCAATGGTGACAGCATGCAGTCCTGCCTAACCCCTGTACTGATCTCAAAGGCAGGAGGTGTTTTGTTCCTGGCGATAACATTACAATTCAATCCTCCAACGATTTTTGCTTTCATCTAAACAAGCTTCTCTGGTATTCCATAGTGAAGAATATTTCCCATCTATGGATTCTCTGCTTACACTATCAAATGCTTTACCAAAGTCTATGAAAGTTTGATGAAGACTTGAATTCCATTACTTGCTTTGTTCGACATTATCTTGCAGCGTACTTTGCTTGCAATTGGTAGCAGTGTTATTCCTCTCCAGTTTTCACACTCTGCCCGATCCGCTCTCTTTAGCAACCTGACTATAAGTCCGATTTTCCATTCCTCTGCATCACTTCTTGATTCCATATTTAATTACTCAATGTATGTGTTGAATTTAGACCATTTCGAACCATTAGACCTTTTCGGACATTTTGACCTTTAGACCATTTGACCTTTAGAACCTTTCAGATCTTTGACCTTCACACATTTACAACTACTGTACACCAGTTAGACTTTTGATTTGGAATCAATGACCATTCATCCATCCTTGCCACACAAGATATACCACACAAAACTGGGAGAAAAAGGCATAAAATGTCATAATCCACATGGTTTTACTAATTTTGCTGTATGGAGTTAAAGGGCTAGCCCATATTTACAAAATTTATGTTTATGCACAGCTGACTTGAGTGGTCATGTGACATATAAGAACATTTGAGACATTTGTGACATGTGATATTTGCTAAGTTTGAACAAATTCAGACCATGCATGTCCAAGAAATGGTTGGGGACTCTTTGAAGAAACAAAATGGCTGCAAGTCAGCCATCTTGGAACTTATCTTGAAAAACAATGACGTGCTAACATAAGCCGTCATTCATTATATGTGTGCCAAGTTTGAACAAGACCGCTAAATGCATGTCCGAGAAATGTTTGAGGAAGTGTTCAACATGTTTTTTTTTTACAACTAAAATGGCCACCAGTCGGTCATCTTTGAACGCATCGTGAAACAATTACGTGTTTATGTATACCATCATGTGGTGTCTTTGTGCCAAGTCGGAATAAAATCGGTCCATACTTCTCCAATATATGATTGTGGATGCATGCATGCATCGCATGAATATCTAGACCAAATCCATAAGCTCCCGTTTCGCACTAAGTCCACCGAGGGGCTAATAAGTCCTGTCATGGACATGCAATTTCTGATTGCTGTTTCCTTTTTGTAATGTATTAAGGGTGCAGTGATAATTCGTCCACTCTTCACTATAAAAGACATCTTTAAAGTCCACCAATGCCTGTTGCCAACACACAGGTACTCATGTTTAACATTATTTTGATAGATAGTGTACTGAATGATGTCACCCTACATGGGAAACACAAGGGTGACAGTTTACAGCTGGGTCGAGATTCAAACCCAGTCTCTACAGCTCAGAGGCTCATGTGCATAACTTTCGGCTATCCTGACAGTACTGTGATACTAGATCCTTAAACGTGAATATTGCAATTACAATACAACTTTGACAATCTATTGGTTTGGCATATTCGTCTTCCCGTCTGAACGCTGGCTCATGATGTGAAAGAATCCAGGTTCGCATTCCATATAGTATATGGGTTTGGCTATACTGGTGTTGTAGATGTGTTTGGCTATATAGTATATGTGTTTGGCTGTATGGTATACTAGCAAAGGTACCTGGCATTGGTCCCTCCTCTCACCCCTTCGCCTGCTTCCTCCTCCCACCCCACACACCCTCCCTCCAGACTCCCACCCATTCCCCTCTCTCCTCCTCCCACCCCCTCTCCAATCCTCCAGAGACTCCCACCCCACCCCTTCCCCACCCTCCTCCACCCTCTCCAGACTCTCACCCCACCCCTTCCCATCCCTCCAGACTCCGACGGCACTCCTTCCTCTCCCTCTGGACTCCCACTTCACCACTTCCCCTGCCTCATCCCACCCCCACCCCTTCCCTCCTTCCTCACACCTAACCCCCACTCCCTCGCTCATTCCACCACACCCTCCAGACTCCCACCACTTCACTGCAACAGGTGGTGACTTATGTATTTATAAGTTATGAATTGTGCAAAAATGACTACAAGCCTGGTGTTAGCTTTGTGGTTAGAGTGGCAGCTTGGGATCTTAAGATCCTGAGTTCAAGCCCTGTTGGCTGCTAAATTTCCACCAGGTGGGGTTGAATCAGCCTGTTATCTTTCTGAGGTTGGCAAAATGAGTACTGGTATAGGTGCACAGCATCAGTGGCATAGTTGTGCCCCCTCAAAATGATTGCTACCTGGCAGCTAAGCTGCCATATTCAAGAAGAAGAAAGAAGAAAATTACTGTATAAAACCCCTCGTATGGTGTATTGTGGTTGAAAAAATGTGATCCCATAAAGTTTTGTATTGATTACCCTCGGGAGATCAGAAGAGTCGTACCACAAGCAAACAAACGTCTCATTTGCTTATGTATAGAAAATAACATCGCTCAAAGCTCCTAATGATATGAAATAACATAAATGAAAGCAGATCGCACAAAAAGGTGAAACAATTCAAACCCAGGCTGGACAACTTCGAGTGAGTGTGCGTACCTCTCAGCCATCCTGCCATGGTGTGGGGATTCATTGCTTTGTAGCCACTGAAAACATTTTTCAGTTCTCTCTTGAACTCTGTTCACTTGTGCTGTTGCTTCACTCATTCTAATCCTAAATTTGATTTTGCTTTCCTAACTCCGGGGATGTCCCCATGGAGAAAAGGCCACGGTTGCCACGCCCATTGCTCATGCAGCAGGAACCTTTGCCTGCTTAATTATTTTTGTTGCACTCCCTGAAGTTACACTTTGGGAAAAGCAGTAGAAAAAGTTAAGTTTTTAATGCTTTGGCAATTTCACATTTTCTTGTGTAAATATGGAGGAGGGTGCACAGCCTTACTTCAAGCTTAGAAGATATATGCTTAGTCATAAGAATCGGTAATTTCTTTAAATTTTCAGATTTCACTCTAGATTTTGACATTTATTTAGTCCACGAGATCTGATCCTCCAATCCGAAATCATATTTCGATTATATACTTTAATTAGTCTGTGAGAGTATATCGTGTTTCCAAGGCAATGCTTTATGGTTTCGGAGTTATGGAGGAGACGCACACTGACTGACACACCCCACACACACACACACACACACACACACACACACACACACACACACACACACACACACACACACACACACACACACACACACGGACTGACATTCATTATTATAGATGTCTGGCTATTTTAGTGTTTGTGCTTGCCTGTTGTCTCCTCATGTCCTTGTAATTTGTGACACAATAATTGATGTCTTTGTGTTACACGTGATTTACATCCAAACTCCTTCGTGAACCTGACAGTTATTAAAAACTAATTTGATTTGTAGAATCCTGTCACTTCCTGACAAATATCAGCAAAAAATATATATATATATATATATATATATATATATATATATATATATATATATATATATATATATATATATACATATATACACACACACACACACACACTCATCAATGAATAGAACAATATGTGGTCTGGCGTTTTATTTTATTTTATAGATATGACGAGAGGAATTCGAATCACAGATAATGAAAAAAAACATCCCAACCCAGAATTCTTTGTTTTAAAGTGATGATAAACAGGATTTTTCATGTACACAGCCTAGATTAAATCCTTGAACAGTTGGTCGCTCTCATTGCACATGAAGCACATTATTACCCTTACCTCCCTGATTGCATTATTGAAATCTATTGAATTGTGGAATGTTTTTGCAAAATTACATTTTTATATCAGCGTAAATCAGGACCCAGGAAGCTGCGGAACGGAACCTATTGGGTTTGGGTTTCAAGTCATGTTTTGTGGCCAGTGATAACCCGGTGCAAGTCGAGATGCTTCTTTCATTGCTCAGTCCATTTGTAATCATACTCATTATTCTTATTGATAAGATGATTGCAGACAGATCACAAATGCATCATGTACACTGCAGAGAGACTCATGCTTGTCCTTCACAATAACTGTCCTGAATGATGTGGGTGGGGATTAATTTTTTTCTAAATAACTCCAATTGAAGCATGACCATGATCTCTTGCAATAGTATTCACTGAGAGAATCGTGCATTGGATGGATTACAAAACGGTCAGTGGTGAAACAAATATATCCTGGAGCGCAAACTTGCTTTAACTGCCTTACGAGTGATGCATTGCTGTCTGTTACTGTCTGTCGGTGCAGGATTTTTCATGTCAAACACTTGTGTACCTGGAAACCGAGTTCACTGCATGACAGACAGGGACGATGGTTAAGCGAGCATCCTCTAACAAACATGTGTGTTCTTAGCCGAGGGCTCGTGGAGGCATTTGTACAAATTCCACACGCTAGACAAGTGCAAGAAGAGATGGTTTATTTTTCATGAATTATATGTGCACAGGATTAGACAAGATGAAAAATCAACACAGGACACGAGATTTAAAGCTGAGATCTCATGCATTTGCTCAGATGGGAATTGCATAAGAGAATGTTTGACATGCTCTTTCATTTTATAATCTACTAGCAGGGGCTACCCGGCGTTGCCCACCTGGTTGCACACCTTTTTCCCGGCGGTGATTTTGGGACGTGTTGGATATTGAAAAGCTATTGAGTTATTCGTTTCATGGTGGTTACATTTTGCCTGTGCCTGACCCCACACCCCAATATAAACTTTACAGTGGCCTTTGGTGGCGTCAAAGCAGATGTCAAGGCCAACGTGTGGTTGTTTAAAACCTTTCCCAGGTTCTCAAGTTCCGACATCCAAAAGTTGGGGCCTCGAGATGTTACGGTTTGGCCATGAAAGAATAACGTACAAACGCACACAGAAACACTTGAAAATATTTATAGGATACCAAGTCGAAGCTCATGGAGGAGCAAAAACAATGGAAGACAGCTGACATCCGATGGATGTACACACGCAGTGAGAGCAAAAGGTGTTATAGGTCATGTTGTTGGTCTTAGTAAGGTGACTATTGTGTTGAAATAAGAAACAAAAAGAAGGGTAAAATATTGTTTCTGTAACAAGATGGCTTCTGAGAATTTAGAGCTTCGCAGGAGTTGTTTTCAGCCAGTCTGTCTCCCTCGTTTAACCGATGGTCAGCAAGTGCTGACTTTTTGCTTGAGCAAAGCCAAGGGAACTCAGAATGAACAAATTACTGGATTTCCATGCAATTTCAATCCGATTATATTATACCCCATCTTCACACCTTCTGTGAATTACAGAATTCCAGTGAAGTGATAGCTCAGAGTGAAGGCCATTAAAAACCCACGGGTTCCAGTGGCAGTAAAATGTCCCTGAAGTTTGCCGTGTCCCTGCTGGCAAAATGTGAAAGCAAGGATGTAATTCAAAATGCCTGCAGTTACCATTGTTGCCAGAAGTCTTGGCACGTTGCTGTGAGTTGGTCTTCAGCCAGTTGTTGTTGGCTGGCAGCAAGATGTAGAACAAGCTGTGTGTTGCAGTTCTAAGGTCACAGGAAGGGATCCTTCCCATGCATCATGATTTTATTTTTTTGTGCAACAAATATCAAAGCAACATTAAGTGGATTAATTCTTATAATTTTTTCCTGACACCATGGCAACCATATCATCGTGTTTGATATTATTTGATAAAATTCAACAATGTTATTAGGATCTTAGGCTGGCACGCTAGCTTTGAGGTGTCTGTTGTGGCCTTTTGCCATCTAACCTGGCTTACAATCTCAACACAGTTATATGTAAAGCTCCGCAGTTTGACTAAACGTAACAGAACACAAACTAGAGCAAGACTCAATCACATAATGACGTATGCCAGTGTTTCCCAATCCCTACCCCCCAACTCCCCCCTCACATACGTCTGCATCTTGCCAGGATACCTATCTGTCATGGCAGACATCAAATGCAAGCTTGAGTCTCCACTTGACACCGATGCAATCTCCTGCAGACCTGCTTTATTCAGTGCCCACATTATTTGCTTCAAGGATGCACTTATTGTCATTGTGAAGGGAATAGGAGCGATCTGTATATGCAAAACAACATTCAAATCCACCTTCGTCCACCATCATGCTCAAATTATTATGATTTTCTTTCATCATCAAACTTCAGCATGATGCCTTTACCTTTTATTATATGGAATCTCAAGCCTCATGGACATCACAGTGGATAGAAAATAATGCACTGGCAGTAGGACAACACATGTATGCAGCAAGGGGATGAATATATAAACAGGAGGAGAGAGGGAAGATGGAAGGAAACATTGCAGCTTCCATGAAGATGGGGAGAGCTAATGAGGGTAGAAAATATGGCTCAGGATGGAGATGATGTAAGATGGTACTTCCAACTTGAAATCCTGGAGGGGATAGTGGGATTCAATAAATTAAGGAAGAGATTTTCAGAAGTGGGAGAGGAGAGGAACATATGAGTGGAGGTGAGCAATGAGGTTGGATTTTGGGAATTTCACAAGAAGGGTATTGCTGTAAGAAAGTGTATGGCCTGGTGAGGAGGAGGGGGAGGGTAACAGGTGGAAGGAGAGGCAGGGGGGAGGGTGAATCAGCAGATGAAGCAAGACCGAAAGAGAGGTGGTAGAAAACAGAGAGGTTTCCAACTTCTCCATGATGAAAGAGCAGCAGGCCGTGTACTTTGGCTTCTTTGTGGGAGATGCCATTGATCTTGAGATCTTCATATTTTGCATAATTGAGGAGAAAACCAAGGACACCAGCCTATAGGTGTGAGGATTTACCAAGGAAGATAAAGAGAATGACCTCAGGACATAATCCTGTCCTCACCACATTCCCCTGTTTTTATCAGCATGCATATCCAACTGCTCTCACGTGCCACCCCTGTTGCTTATAATTGATTTTCTAGTAAATACTTGTCTATCAAGTATCTGTTGGGAAGAATTAATTATACTCTACAGATAATTGCCTCAATTTTGCATCACCAAATAATGACACTTGACTCAAGACTTTCTGATCTCTGACCATGAATCTGGTTTCTGCCTCAGTCATTCCACTGTGGACAGCCTGGTTCTGCTGTGCCAGCAATTGATGGATGGCCTAGGGCCTATCTCATTGGGCATGTCCCATGCATATAATGCTGTCTCGCCCTCTGCCCTGATTTCCAAATTCTCAGGTAATGATATCCAATGTTCCCTCCAAGACTGGCTATCAGATTTCCAGTGTGCTCACAATCAGCAGTTCGCTTTGGTCAGAATTCTTTACGATGCTGTATCTATGGAGGCCGTTGTCCTCAAGGTAGTGTTCTGGGAGAAATCTTGTTCTTGATATGCATCAATGACATGTCTCTGTCACAGAAAAATGTATTGTATCACTTTCTAGACATCTTCACTGTGTGCAGGTGAGTTTTGCACCTGTCTGCTAGCCTGGTCTGCTGCAGAAGGATCCCTCTCTGTAGATCTAGAGAAAATATGCAAGTAATCATAAAACTGGGGCACACCTTTTGTGCAAGAAAGACCCATGTTCTCACTTTGTCCCCCCCCCCTTAAGGACCAGCTGGCAAATTCCCCAACTTATTTCTGTTGTCCAACTCTGGGAGAGGTACCATCTCTGGAGCTTTTGGGCCGAACATCAGCTATAATTTGTCTGGGGCCGATCATATCTGCAGGCTGGCCTCCAAGTCTACCCACCACCTTGGAATCTCTACAGGACCAAGTGTACCCTGCCATCCTCAGCTCGTAATGATGTTCAAGGCCTTCATCCGGAGTTTCTTAAAATATGGCTCTCCACTGTGGATTGAAGCTACTGCTTCCCCTCTTGTGTCTCTTGAGGCCCTGGAACATCAGGCCCTCTGAGTCATTTAAATATTGTGTCAGAAAATGTATTCTCAGGGTCTGCTTCTTGCTCGCCATCAGCAGGTTGGTGGACAGGCATGTTTTTCCCCCTCTATTCCTCTTCCTATCATCCTTATCCTGCCCTCTCACATCTCTGCCCAACCCCTGTCATTCCAGGTCACATACATCCTGCCAGAAAGCCTTTCTTTGTTCCCATCCCCCCAAGTCTTAACTCATCACTCACCTCTCTCCCTTCATACCCCTCTTTAATTCTATTTTATCATCTATGGGACTGACTTCCTGATTCTGTAGTCTTGAGTTCTTTTCTGCAGGATTTTAACTCTGCTGCCTCCCATCACCTCATGGTCGCTCCATTTTGCTGACTGTGCTTTGTTACAGTCATTTGAGACCCTGTTCTCACCCTTCTACAAGTCCTCTCCTTGTGTTGCGTTGCAGCCTTTTGTTGTCATTCACCTGTTTTTCCTTTTCCTACTCAAGCCAAAAATCGTTTATTGGGTTTTCTTTGACCAAGATACCAAGCAGCTTTAGCTGTGGTTTGGAGTTCGGCTGTGTTGACAAATCTCAATGAGGTTGTTGTTGGAGATGAGCAAGTTGGAGAAGCTTGCTTTAAGATAAAAAATTTCACCTGCAATTACTCTTTCTGGCTTGCACATGGCCTGTTAACCACAAACCTCCAGAATTGTAACATAGGTTTGTAATGATAATAATTAAAGTTTTTGAAACTATCTACTTATTATGTATGATAATACATTGCCTATTCTAACCCCTTTCCGCATTGAAAGACCAAATATAAAGGACGATATTTGTTTGGAATATATGAGCAGAGGACTTGGTAATTTGGGAATTTGAGGGAAAGAAACCCGAGAGAAAATGATGAAAGAAAAACCTTTCCTTGATCAATGGATAATTTAACAACCTCGCACATATATTCTGTGCATGGTATGACTGCACCAAATAGAAATTAGCATATTATACTCCGGGGTGTCAAAAAATTAATGCACACAACCTATCACTAATCAGCACCCTCTCCTCCACCCACTTCCTACACCATCACCACCTCCTCCACACCACACACCAACCATGACCTCAGCACACAAAGCATGTTATCCCTCAAGGTCATGTTTTGAATATATTGCTTTTACAAAGTGTAAGTTCAACTACAGGCATGAATTAACTACTAAACTTGAAACCTCAAACCTAAGTGGTGGGGTTCTTGTGGAATCTTGTGATTGGTTCTAAATTCTAATGATGGATTCTGGTTAGGAATGCTGGTGTTGATTTCTGCAGATTTTGATGATGGTTCTCATGATGGATTTTGGAAATGGGTTTTGGTGATGGGTCCTGGGGATGGATTCTGGTGATGGAGTCTGGTAATGATTCTAATGATGGATTCTGGTGATGGCTCTGATTATGGATTCTTGTGATGGAGTTTGGTGATGGTTCTAGCAAATTTTAGTAATTATTCGAATGATGGATTATGGTGATGGTTCTGCTGATGGATTCTGGTGATGAATTCTTGTGATGGCTTCTGATGATGGGTGATAGTTCTAGTGATGCTCGTAATGATGGGTTCTAATGATGGGTTCTGGTGATGGTTCCAGCTGTTTTTTGATGATGGATTCTGGTGATGGTTATAATGATGAGTTCTGATGAGGATATAAATATATAAGATTGGGGCGGTTGAGATGACACATTTTTAAAGAAAAGGAAGGCGCTTCCAACCAAAAGTTTAAAAAAAAAACTACATCGACTCCGCAAATTTGAGCAAAAAAGAAGAGAGCAGACCCGGTCTCAGGCAACGTTTCGCCGGCTGCACAGCCAGCTTCGTCAGGGACAATGGGTCATTGTGCCTGACAAAGTCGGCTTCGAAGCTGGTGAAACATTGCCTGATACCGTGTCTGCTCTCACTTTTTTGCTCAAATTAGCAGAGTCGATATCGTCTTTTTTTTTTTCTTTTTTTTAACTTTTGGTTGGAAGCACCTACTTCTTTTAATAATAATGATCATATATGTACGATTGTACATATATATAAATATATATATATCTTCTTCTTCCTCTTTCGGCTTGCTCCCGTTAGGGGTCGCCACAGCGGACCAACTGTCTCCATTTTGCTCTATCCTCCACATCTTCCATTGACACTCCAACCACCCGCATGTCCGCCCTCACCGCATCCATGAACCTCTTCTTTGGCCTTCCTCTTCTCCTCCTGCCTGGCGGCTCCATCTTCAACATCCTTCTCCCGATATACTCCGTTTCCCTCCTGTGCACATGTCCAAACCATCTCAATCTCGCCTCTCTCACTTTGTCTCCAAACCGTCCTACCTGCGCTGTCCCTCTAATACACTCATTTCTTATCCTATCCATCCTCGTCACTCCCAACGAGAATCGCAGCATCTTTAACTCTGCCACCTCCAGCTCCGCTTCCTGTCTTTTTGTTAGTGCCACCGCCTCCAAACCATACAACATAGCTGGTCTCACTACCGTCTTGTATACTTTCCCTTCACTCTTGCAGCTACCCTTCTGTCACAAATCACTCCTGCAACTCTTCTCCACCCACTCCATCCTGCCTGCACTCTCTTTTCACTTCTCTCCCACACTCTCCGTTACTTTGGACAGTTGATCCCAAGTATTTAAACCAATCCACCTTCCCCACCTCAACTCCTTGCAACTGCAATTCATACCACCACCCTCCCTCTCATTTACGCACATGTACTCCGTCTTACTCCTACTGACTAACATTCCCCTTCTCTCCAGTGCGTACCTCCACCTCTCAAGGCTCGATTCAGCCTGCTCCCTACTCTCCCTACAGATCATGATGTCATCCGCGAACATCATGGTCCATGGAGACTCCAGTCTGAACTCGTCCGTCAACCTGTCCATCACCATTGCAAACAGGAAGGGCTCAGAGTCGATCCTTGGTGCAATCCCACTTTAACCTTAAACCGGTCCGTCATTCCTACGGCACACCTCACCGCTGTCACACTGTCCTCATACATATCCTGCACGATCCTCACATACTTCTCCAACACTCCCGACTTCCTCATACAATACCACAACTCCTCTCTTGGCACCCTATCATAAGCTTTCTCTAAATCCACAAACACACAATGTAACTCTTTCTGGCCTTCCCTATACTTCTCCATCAACATTCTCAAAGCAAACATCGCATCAGTGGTGCTCTTTCCTGGCATAAACCCATATTGCTGCTCACAGATCGTCACCTCTCCTCTCAACCGAGCTTCCACTACTCTTTCCCACAACTTCATGGTGTGGCTTAACAACTTTATCCCTCTGTAATTTCCACAGTTCTGCACATCACCCTTATTCTTGAAAATCGGAATCAGTACACTTAATCTCCACTCCTCCGGCATCCTCTCACTTTCCAAGACTTTATTAAACAATCTGGTTAACAACCCCACTGCCATCTCTCCTAAGCACTTCCATGCCTCCACTGGTATACCATCTGGGCCAACCGCCTTTCCACTTTTCATCTTCTTCATAGCAGTCCTCACTTCATCCTTACTGATCCACCCCACTTCCAGATTCACTATCTCCACCTCTTCCAACCTTCTCTCTCTCTCATTTTCTTCATTCATCAGCTCCTCAAAGTACTCCATCCACCTTCTCAACACACTCTCCTCGCTGCGTCAGCACATTCCCATTTGCGTCCTTTATCACCCGAACCTGCAGCACATCCTTCCCAGCCTCGGTCCTCTGTCTTGCCAATCGGTATAAATCCTTTTCCCCTTCTTTTGTATCCAACTTCTCATACAGCTCGTCATATGCCTTTTCCTTGGCCTTTGCCACCTCTCTTTTGCTTTTTCGACGCCACTCCTTGTACTCCTCCCGACTTTCTTCATCTCTCTGACTATCCCACTTTTTTTCGCCAACCCCTTCTTCCTTATACTTTCCTGTACTTCCTCATTCCACCACCAAGTCTCCTTATCTTCCTTCCTCTGTCCAGATGTCACACCAAGTACCTTCCTAGCTATCTCCCTCACAACTTCTGCTGTCGTTGCCCAATCATCCCACTCCATCTTTACCACCATCCAACGCCTGTCTCACCTCCTCCCTAAATTTCACGCAACAGTCTTCCTCCTTCAGCTTCCACCATCTGGTCCTTGGTTCAGCCCTCACTCTCTTCCTCAACCTCACCTCTAAAGTCATCCTACAGACCACCAATCGATGCTGTCGAGCTACACTCTCCCCTGCCACAACCTTACAGTCACTAATCTCTTTCAGGTTGCATCTCCTGCTTAAGATGTAATCCACCTGTGTGCACTTTCCTCCACTCTTGTATGTCACCCTGTGTTCCTCCTTCTTCTTGAAATACGTGTTTACCACTGCCATTTCCATTCTTTTTGCAAACTCTACCACCATTTGCCCTTCCACATTTCTCTTGTTGAGACCGTACCTCCCCATCACCTCCTCTCATCCTCTTTACTCCCTTCCCCAACATGTCCATTGAAATCTGCTCCAATCACCACTCTTTCATCCTTGGATACACTCTCCACCACTTCATCTAACTCACTCCAGAAATCTTCTTTATACTCCATCTCACACCCCATATGTGGGGCATATGCACTGATGACATTCATCATCACCCCTTCAATTTCCAACTTCACACTCATCACTCGGTCAGACACCCTCCTCACCTCCAATACCCTCTTGACATGATCTTCCTTCAGGATTATCCCGACACCATTTCTCCTCCCATCCACACCATGGTAGAACAGTTTGAAACCACCTCCAATGCTCCTCGCCTTACTCCCCATCCACTTGGTCTCTTGTACACACAGTATGTCCACCTTTCTTCTCTCCATCATATCAGCCAACTCTCGCCCTTTGCCAGTCATCGTCCCAACATTCAGAGTTCCAACTCTCACCTCCACACTTCTACCCTTCCCCCTCTCCCACTGCCTCCGGACTCGCCTTCCCCGTCTCCTTCTCCTCCTTCGCCCAGCAGTAGCACAATTTCCACTGGTACCCTGCTGACCACCGGTACCGGTGGCGGTCGTTGGTAACCCGGGCCTCGACCGATCCGGTATGGAAATTCGTTTTGTTGTCCGCATAATGATTTGGCATAGGTTTTTACGCCGGATGCCCTTCCTGACGCAACCCTGGTCGCCTCTTACGACACACAGGGATATGGTACACCTATTCTAACCGGGGCATACACCGGGCCCAGTACAACTGGTGCTCATTTCGCCGACCTCGGAAGGATGGCAGGCTGAGTCAACCCCCTGGTGTTTTCGACTTGGTTTATATATATATATATATATATATATATATATATATATATATACACACATTATATATATATACATATATATACACATTATATATATATACATATATATACACATTGTATATATACATATACATACATATATTAATTCAGTGTCCCAACGGGGCTTGAACTCAGGACCTCTTGGGTCCCAAGCCACTGCCCTTACCACTGCGCCAACACCAGGCTATATATATATATTGAGCAAGTGTATGTGATTATGTATGTATGTATTTATATCTGCTATTCACCCATTGCTTGAACAGCTGACCTGATGTCACCCACAATTATAACCTGAAATGCATCACCGAAAGTGCCCAGAGGACCCAACCCTCCCTCCCACCCCCACCCCACACCCACACACAATCCCATGTCCTTAACCCACTTCCCAAAACACCTAAACTCTGTGCTCGCCTCCTCCTTCTTTCAAATCTTCAAACCCCCTCCAAACCCAATGTCCTCAACCCACCCCCTCCCCCCACCCGCTCCTCAAAATCCTCAAACCTTGCGAACCCAACTCTGTCCCCTCACACTGCCCTCCTCCCCCAAGCCAATTCTGTCATCCCCTCCCCCTTTCTTCTTCAAATCCTCAACAACCCCAAACCCCAAGTACTCAATCCCTCTTCCAACCCCAAGTCCACCCCCCCTTCCCACCATCTTGTTTTCCCTCTCCAACTCCATGCACCCTCACCCAGAACCCTCTGTCGTCCTCTCCCCATTTCTTCCAGTTCTTAACAAAGTTACACAAAGATACACAGGGACCTTTGGCACATCATTAGGCCATTCAGCCTATCATGCCTGTCTTGTTCCTGTTCCCGCTTGTTAAGAACAATGTTAAAAGTAAATAAAGATGAAACATTAAATTCACAATCACTTCCACATTTCTTCCCTTATCCTCAGTATAATTCACGGACCGGTGTTTGTGTGTTCGTTTGTTTGTCACACCACTCCGACAATTGTGGGCCGCTTCCATCCAGATTTGCTACATGGGATCAGGATGTCCCCACTTAATGTATTGGGATGTTTTTATCTTTTCTGGTGGTCTTGTGGGGGGGGGGGGGAAGAACGCAAATTCTCAATGTAAATGTGTATCATGTCACGCCGCCTCCAGGTGGGGAAGGCTGTTACAAGTCTCCATGTTTTCCAGTGCAATGAGGTGTTTTGAATTATAATCAGTAGGTATGTTTTTGCTTCATGCACGTAACCCGGTTCTTTTTGTTTCCTCCACGAAGCTGCCAGTTAACTTTACACCCCCAAATAAAGGTATGCATCCCAAGAATGTGTCGCATGCTGGGAACAATTAAGATTGCCCATAGGGAGGGTACTCTGCTGATGTATATAATGATGGGTTAGGGTTAGGGTTGTAATGATGGGTTCTGATAATGGTTGAAATGATGGGTTCTGGTGATAGTTGTAATAATTGGTTCTGGTGATGGTTGTAATGATGGGTTCTGGTGATGGTTGTAATGATGGGTTCTGTTGATGGTTGAAATGATGGGTTCTGGTGATTGAACCTGGTGATCGTTGTAATGATGGGTTCTGGTAATGGATGAAATGATGGGTTCTGCTGGTGGTTGTAATGATGGGTTCTGGTGATGGTTATAATGATGGGTTCTGGTGATGGTTATAATGATGGGTTCTGGTGATGGTTATAATGATGGGTTCTGGTGATGGTTATAATGATGGGTTCTGGTGATGGTTATAATGATGGGTTCTGGTTATGGTTAGAATGATGGGTTCTGGTGATGGTTGAAATGATGGGTTCTGGTAATGGTTGAAATGATGGGTTCTGGTGAGGGTTATAATGATGTGTTCTGGTGATGGTTATAATGATGGATTCTGGTGATGGTTGTAATGATGGGTTCTGGTGATGGTTGAAATGATGGGTTCTGGTGGTGGTTGAAATGATGGGATCTGGTGGTGGATGTAATGATGGGTTATGGTGATGGTTATTATGATGGGTTCTGGTGATGGTTGAAATGGTGGGTTCTGTTGATGGTTGAAATGATGGGTTCTGGTGATGGTTATAACGGTGGGTTCTTGTGATGGTTATAATGATGGGTTCTGGTGATGGTTATAATGATGGGTTCTGGTGATGGTTGAAATGATGGGTTCTGGTGGTGGTTGAAATGATGGGTTCTGGTGGTGGATGTAATGATGGGTTATGGTGATGGTTATTATGATGGGTTCTGGTGATGGTTGAAATGGTGGGTTCTGTTGATGGTTGAAATGATGGGTTCTGGTGAAGGTTGTAATGATGAGTTCTGGTGATTGAACCTGGTGATCATTGTAATGATGGGTTCTGGTAATGGATGAAATGATGGGTTCTGGTGGTGGTTGTAATGATGGGTTATGGTGATGGTTATTATGATGGGTTCTGGTGATGGTTGAAATGGTGGGTTCTGGTGATGGTTATAATGGTGGGTTCTGGTGATGGTTATAATGATGGGTTCTGGTGATGGTTGAAATGGTGGGTTCTGGTGATGGTTGAAATGGTGGGTTCTGGTGATGGTTATAATGGTGGGTTCTGGTGATGGTTATAATGATGGGTTCTGGTGATGGTTATAATGATGGGTTCTGGTGATGGTTATTATGATGGGTTCTGGTGATGGTTATAATGATGGGTTCTGGTGATGGTTATAATGATGGGTTCTGGTGATGGTTGAAATGATGGGTTCTGGTGATGGTTGATTTGATGGGTTCTGGTAATGGTTATAATGATGGGTTCTGGTGATTGAATCTGGTGATCGTTGTAATGATGGGTTCTGGTGATGGTTGCAATTATGGATTCTGGTGATGGTTGTAAGGATGAGTTCTGGTGTTTGAATCTGGTGATCGTTGCAATGATGGGTTCGGGTAATGGTTGAAATTATAGGTTCTGGTGATGGTTATATAATGAGTTCTGGTGATGGTTATAATGATGGGTTCTGGTAATGTTTGAAATGATGGGTTCTGGTGATGGTTTTCATGATGGGTTCTGGTGATGGTTATAATGATGAGTTCTGGTGATGGTTGTAATGGTGGGTTCTGGTGATGGTTATAATGATGGGTTCTGGTGATGGTTGTAATGGTGGGTTCTGGTGATGGTTTTCATGATGGGTTCTGGTGATGGTTATAATGATGGGTTCTGGTGATCGTTGTAATGATGGGTTTTGGTGATGGTTGATTTGATGGGTTCTGGTAATGGTTATAATGATGGGTTCTGGTGATTGAATCTGGTGATCGTTGTAATGATGGGTTCTGGTGATGGTTGCAATTATGGGTTCTGGTGATGGTTGTAAGGATGAGTTCTGGTGTTTGAATCTGGTGATCGTTGCAATGATGGGTTCGGGTAATGGTTGAAATTATAGGTTCTGGTGATGGTTATATAATGAGTTCTGGTGATGGTTATAATGATGGGTTCTGGTGATGGTTGTAATGATGGGTTCTGGTGATGGTTTTCATGATGGGTTCTGGTGATGGTTATAATGATGAGTTCTGGTGATCGTTGTAATGATGGGTTTTGGTGATGGTTGTAATGATGGGTTCTGGTGATTGTTGTAATGATGGGTTCTGGTGATGGTTATAATGATGGGTTCTGGTAACGGTTGAAATGATGGGTTCTGCTAATTGTTGTAATGATGGGTTCTGGTGATGGTTATTATGATGGGTTCTGGTGATGGTTATAATGATGGGTTCTGATAATGGTTGAAATGATGGGTTCTGGTAACGGTTGAAATGATGGGTTCTGGTGATTGTTGTAATGATGGGTTCTGGTGATGGTTATAATGATGGGTTCTGGTAATTGTTGTAATGATGGGTTCTGGTAATTGTTGTAATGATGGGTTCTGGTGATGGTTATTATGATGGGTTCTGGTGATGGTTGAAATGATGGGTTCTGGTGATAGTTGAAATGATGGGTTCTGGTGATGGTTATAATGATGACTTCTGGTGATTGAATCTGGTTGAGGTTGTAATGATGGGTTCTGGTGATGGTTATAATGATGGGTTCTGGTGATCTTTGTAATGATGGGTTCTGATGATGGTTATAATGATGGATTCTGGTTCTGGTCATAATGATGGTTTCTGGTGATTGAAGCTGGTGATCTTTGTAATGATGGGTTATGGTGATGGTTATAATGATGGGTTCTGGTGATGGTTATAATGATGGGTTCTGGTGATCTTTGTAATGATGGGTTCTGATGATGGTTATAATGATGGGTTCTGGTGATGGTAATCATGATGGGTTCTGGTGATTGAAGCTGGTGATCTTTGTAATGATGGGTTATGGTGATGGTTATAATGATGGGTTCTGGTGATGGTTATAATGATGGGTTCTGGTGATCTTTGTAATGATGGGTTCTGATGATGGTTATAATGATGGGTTCTGGTGATGGTCATAATGATGGGTTCTGGTGATTGAAGCTGGTGATGTTTGTAATGATGGGTTATGGTGATGGTTATAATGATGAGTTCTGGTGATGGTTATAATGATGGGTTCTGGTGATCTTTGTAATGGTGGGTTCTGATGATTGTTATAATGATGGGTTATGGTGATGGTCATCATGATGGGTTCTGGTGATTGAATCTGGTGATCTTTGTAATGATGGGTTCCAGTAATGGTTATAATGCTGGGTTTTAGTGATGGTTTTTTTTCTGGTGATTTGTTCTCGTGATTATTTTTTCTCGTGATGGGTTCTTGTGATGTGACTGGTACTTGTGGGAGTGGAGAAGTCAATGAGGCAATGTGTATGCAAAAATGTTTTTTTTTTTTTGTTTGCATGCACATAGAACACTGAAAGACAATTGTTGAACCGTGAAATCTAAAATTTAATTGGAAAAGTATGAAGATTTTAAGTGCAATTACCTTTGTTGTAAGAATGGCATTATCGCATAGAAGATAATTAAATTGATAGACAAAGTTAAAGGATATGGAACAGGACAGAAACTTGATGTATGCTAATTATCATCACAAGGTGAAGTGCCATGACAAGATTGCACGAATTTAATAAAATATAAATACAAGAATGGGAAAGGCTTTGAGGAAACTTTTTAGCTTCTCACCTCACAACATTGATGTTTAAAATATACCTTAGAGGTGGAGAAAAATATGTTGTAAAAATACAGCAGACATATTGTGTGTACACGAGGGGTGTTCAGAAGGTTATCCGAATGAAATACTCACAACAGTCCATGGAACGTGACCGTGGTGTTTATTTTTCATTTTTTTTATCTACTTCTCCTTTTCTTTCCTTTTCAAGAGGTGAGGTCCGATGGCACGACGCTTCTGCCGTGTCTTGACCACGATACACCTCCACCTCCCTCCGTCCTCAGCCACCTATCTCCAACCACTCCAACCTTATGAATATCCCTCCAAACACTCCTCCCATCTCAACCATGGTCTTCCGCTTTTCTTCCTACCTTGCTCCCTCTTTGCCATTCTCTCTTCCCTCATTCACTCCAAATGTCCAGCCCATCTCAGCTGGCATTTTACCAATTTTTGTCAAGCTCATCTGCACACAAATCTCCTCACTTAGTTCATCCATCCTCCTCCTATCCACCCTCCTCACTACTGCAATCCGTTTGACCCAGTTGTTCTTGCAAACCTGCAGCCCCTGTTGTTGTCTCTGTTGGTGCCACCTTCTTGAGACCGTAAAGTTATGCTGGCGTTGCACATAACATCATAACCTTCCCTTTCAATTTCTTTGATATCTTTCTGCCTGCCTCCACCCTCCTCTATGCATTTGCACCCTCCTGAATTCTCCTCCGCACCTCTGCCTCGGACTTATCATCCCCGGTCCCTGTCCCCCCCCCCCGAGATACTCAACCTATTTCCCTGTCTGATTTCCTTCCCCTCCAACCTGATATTCATTTATTTTATCTGATGCCTGAAATATCCTTCCCGCACCTTCAATACTGTCCCCCCTCTCCGTCACTAACCTCCCACCACCATCTTTCATCACTGCACCCCCCCCCAATCCCTTCATGTCATGACCATCCTCATCCCTGTCACGATCCAATTTATATATCATCTTCCTCCCACCATCCTCTTCCAACTTGTTGTACACCTCCTCTTCTATATTATTCCTCACCTTATCCACAGCTCCACTTGCTGCTTTCTTCTTCTGCCTGTGCCGGTGTAGCAACCCCACATCCGGTTGCCTCCCTCTATCCTTCATATTCTCTGTCTTCTTCAAAACCTTATTTTCACCAACTGCCTTCACTACCTCCTCCGTCAACCATACCTGGCTTCTATCCCTCGATGATGCACCCTTTCCTGATGTCCTTCCACACAAAACTTCTGCAGTTCCCCTAAACGCCTGACCTCTTCCTTACTTCTTCCACTCCTCCAAACCTTCCGCTTCTTCGCTAAGTTGCTCATACCGAGCCCTCATCCTCTCCTTGTACTCTACGATGACGTTTCCCCGACACTTCCCCACCTAATAATCTGCTGACTCCTACTCTTAACCAACTACTTTTCTTCATCCATACCACTAACACCACAGGCATGTATTTGCGCATATTTGGGAGGGAGGGGATACCTGGCGCTGCCCGAGGGGGGGGGATTTTGGGGTGAGGAGGGGAGACCGGGCACTGCCCGTCTGGAATCAGATGTCTTCCCGGCAGTGGTTCCGGGACGTGTTTAACATTGAAATGCTGTGGAGTTATTGGCCTCATTGTGATTACCTTTTGCCTGCGGGTCGACGGCAGCACTGCCTGACCACACATCCCAATATACACTTTATAGTGGCCTTTTGGCCTCAAAACGGACGTGAAGGCCAACATGTGGTTGCTCAAAACCTTGCCCACATTCTGAATTGCCTACACCAAAAATTGGGGGCTCTATGTGCTCGGGTTCTGCCATGAAAGAATAACATAAACCCACAAACAAAACACTTGAAAATATTTCAAAGATATCTCAAGCTGGCAGGATACCCCAGACATGACGTATGAACACTCGCTTCTGAGTTTCCTAACCTGGCTTTGAATCCCGAGCCAACGATTAACTGCCATCCTGGTATTTAGCAGGCATGGTGATTCATCAATGTGTGTGCGCTATCCCTTGGATGGACGTTAAACTGGACATCCCATCTTCTGCCATTTCTTGGTGGACATTAAAGTTCCTGCAGTGTCCTTCACGATGAGTAAGTGAGTTATCAACGGCATCCTGAACACGCTACAAATTCCTTGTCTGGCCAACAGGGGGGCACTGCATCAGAGGCACAATTCGGGTTCGGGGCACTGCATCAGAGGCACAGCTATGTTTGGGAGGAGATGCGTGAATCTCATTCTGAGAACTGTTTGAACGTCTCTCATCCATTAACTGTGTCGTGGTTTGGATGTACGTAAGGGTCCCCACCCCATTCCCTTTTCTTCCCGTTAAGCACTGGCTCAAATTTATCTCCCCTTCTTGGGCCTATGTAATAAATAGATGCTGATAGATGCTACTACTACTACAACTATGTCACCAATTATTACGACCTTCTTTATTGATTGGCCAGGGAAGGTTTTTCGCCCTCGTCTATCACTAACCAGCGTTCGACTCAATGCGATTTTGAGAGAATTTTAAATTTGTACACGTTGCTAGCGATAAGTTTAAAAGTAAGTGTTCTACCTCTGAAACATCCTCCGTCATAAATCGGTGGCTCCTGCCAGAACCGAACCGAATAATCTACCTTTCCAGCATAACTAACACACAGCAGCAAAGGCTCCAGCAGGTAACCCCAACAAACACCCAACAAACACCACACAAAACACCACGAATAAACATGGCGATGTTGTTTTCCAGCCACAACTCGTTTTTGTTTGTGCTGTTGTGCAAAGCCAACAGCGCAGAACGTTCTTCATTTAATTATCCCAGTTAAAAATTCAAAGTGAATTCAATACCTTGAACAAACGACCTTGCTTGCGTCCCCAATGTGGATTTCCCCAGTGACTGCTAACATCTGACATGGTGTCTTCTGACAATACATGGTCAGTTTATGGAAAACAGGGCTTAGAGACGTACAAGGGACCACAAATCACTCCTTTGCTTCCAGGTGGAGCAATGTTTTAACATCAATCCACTCATCCCTTTTCATGGTGTACATTGTGTGATGTGGGAAGAATGCAAGACCGTGAGATCTAGGCTCATGGAAGAGTGAGGTGTTACGGGGCAAAAAGGGGCAACTAACTGGCAGTGTGGGAGTGGGCCAGCTGGTGGATGCAGCAAGCAAGGAATTGATCGAAGAGGGAAGGAGAGCGACTGAGAGACAGAACGATAATGCAGTGACCTGCAGGTGAGAGGGTTGAGTTAGGTAGGGCTCCCACTAAAATATACACTAGCCCAAGGTGTTAGCAACCATAACCCAAACCCAGGGTATCGTAATGGGTGAATAAAACATTCCAGGTAGTGATGGAGAGGTGACATGAGATGGTGCTGTACCGCCAACTGAAGCCCTGAAGGGAAGCGTGGGATTGAATAGCTTTATCCTCCTCCGAAATCCCCCTCCTCACCCACAAACTCACTTGCTATCCCTTTTTTGTACTCCTCCTCCCTTCTCTTATTTCCACTTTCTAATGTACAACATATTCCTAATGTATCAACAAAGTTGCAAAGATCAACTGACCCAACTATATCGGCCAGTTCGTCTGTTTGGAGTCATCAACAGGGAATTGAAATTCATAACCACGACTAACGTCAGGGTCATCTATTTTCTCCAACACTCTGCTTATCAGCCATGCGATTTTATTTTGTTCTCACAGTTATAAATGCGTGCTCTGAAGCTCAAGCAGGAGGTCAAGGCTGCGTCCCTGGACATCTCCCAAGTCTTCCCACACTGCCTGGAGTCCTGCTGTTTGTGCTGCGCTAGCTCCCTGCCTGTAGAATTCCACAGCATCTCCATGCCTGCTTTGTTCATATCTTCCACATACATTCAGTGCATCCTTTTGATGCCATCCCCTCATTTGCTGTCATGCCATGAGTCCTGCTCAGAGTGCCAGAAGACATCATTTTCATTCAATCTATCTTCCTTTTTTTTCACATAAATCACTTGTTTTTGGAATCCATCCAAAGCTTTATCATTTTGCTTATGATTCTATGATCAATCAAATGTATATACCATGTTCTTAAGAGAGCGCAGATGCTGCCGAAGCAGTTTCTAGCCCAGGGTTATGTCGATTGATTTGCGGATGCTTTCCCAGCAGTCAGTCAGGGCTGCAATTTGTAATTTGTTCAGGGTGTCGGCGATATCTCGCATATTCTTTGTGAAATCTACCCTGGCATCTTTATCTTCCACCATAGCTGGCAGACGGATCCTCCGGTTTGATATCCTACCGATGAATGGTGCCCTGCATGCGAAACGCTAAGATCAAGATTCGAACCCTGGCTAGACAGTTTTACTGAACAAACTATACTAAATTAGAGTGAAACAGACTGGAGATCACTCTACAGACAAGTCAGCCACGGCCTATCCGAACAGCTGATAATCCAATGCAGAGGTGAGTGTGCATACTTATGTGCTATCCTGTCAAAGCCCAGAATGATTCTACTTAATGCCAAATACTTTGACTTCCCAGCAACACATTAGCAGCAGCTAAAACTCTCCCATTTGTTAATTGTAAATTTCAAATTGGTTTGCATGTGACCTTGCTCGTGATCCTTGGATCCTATTGGTTCAAATCCGATCCACTGTGTTGATTTGTTCATTGCAGTGTCTGCCTGCCAATAGTTATACATTGATGTCTCCTAATGTTCCTATCCTGCTCATCCATGAGGTGTCAAATACTGGTTAAAAAAAAAGAAAAAAAAACCTCGCACGACCATCAGACCAGGTAAGTGTCACATTCTTCCATGGCTTCTTTACTCAATTAATGGTCCAGTGTACCTCTCTACTTTTGCAATCAACATCTGAAATCGGTTCAATCTCTTACAGTTTACAAATTCCTGTTCTCATGTGCAGCGGTAGTGCAGCAGCGGCACATCGGCATTGCACCAACTTTGTAATTGGATCCCTGTCCACTACAAATCCTTCCAATGCCTCAGATATCTCGGGGCCCTATCAAGATGCACGCATGTATCCAATAATTTGCCTGCTTGCTGCTCACCTCCACGCCTTTGTCCACTCTTCTCCTGCCTCTTAATCACTTTGTTCATCTATTCCCACTTTTCCTTCTCTTGTTTAAACATGGCAATCCAATGCCATCTTCCCTCCACCTTTAATTATTTTTACACCTGTTAAACAACCCCTCAAACTTCCAGGCAGTCATCTTAATTGCTCGTTTATGCAATCATCCCACCATAGACGGTCCAACATTTTGAAAAGGAAGATACGAAGGAGCTGTGATAATCTAAAAATCTGGCAAAAACACAAGTGCACGATTAACACTTATTATTATTATTAATATTATTATTCTCCTCTTCCCTCTATAAGGGGTGAAGTCGGATGGCACCAAGCTTCTGCCGTCCCTTGACCACGATGCACTCACTATGGGTACCGAAACATACTTGGACTTTTGTGACCCTTGAGCAAACATGTTAAATAATGTTGGAAATGATGCTATAACTACCCAAATTAGGATATAATTATTTATTTTCTGTAACAAGATGGCTCCAAACTTAGTCGGCCTCTGTCTGCCTGTTCTACACAACCCTTTGCCTGTTCTTATCACCTTGTCCATTTTCCACGACCTTCTCTCTCGTCTCCATCCATCCATCCATCCATCGGGCCAGGCATTAATAGGCCAGATATGTTCTCGTGGGTCAGGCATTTCAGGGCAGAGGTATGCGTTCTACCGAGTGCCTCTCTAGTTTTTTTTTGTTTTTTTTCCATGTAATTGGCTGGAACCCTCCAATGGCTTGCATCATATTCTGAAACGTTTCTCTCCTCTCTCCGAGGCCTCATATCTTATCCTCACCTCACCTCGTCCCTCCACCCTGCCCTGCGCCCACTCAGCCTCAGTGACTTTACAATTGATCCCATTTGGTAATTCCACCACACACACACTGATTTTGTCAAAATAAGTGAATGTGGGCACTTGTAATCTTCTCTGTAAATTAAGCTCTTGTAATGTGCCCACACGAGTCGTTTTCAACCATTGTCTTCTCCGAACAACGATTTCACTCATGCATGAAAGCAACATCAAATTCATCTTCTCCTCTGCTTTGGCCACCTACTTTTGGCTGGTATTCACCAAGGTGGTCTCTTTCACCCTGCCCTTCATTTAGCTTACCTAAAGGGCATCGACGTCTCATACGTGGATAATCTACTACCTCATGCCAAATGGTATAACTATAACACAAGGCACAGTCTCATCTCTCCCAGCAGATAAACACAATATGAGACTCCAAAAAAATGTATACATGCATTCTGTGTGATATGTTACATTTGATGTGCTGGAACAATTTTGGATGACAGTCCCTTCATCACAAAAGATGCAGGTGGACCCTGAATCCATTTACAGCCTCTCCAGCTCATTTCACTCGTCGACTGTGCCATAACATTGATGACTTCAAAAGCTTGGTGTTTTCAGGGAACACATTGAATGGACAGATGATATGTACAAAATTTTGATGGATTGGGTCACA
This sequence comes from Eptatretus burgeri, assembly GCF_056783735.1. Lineage (NCBI taxonomy): Eukaryota > Metazoa > Chordata > Myxini > Myxiniformes > Myxinidae > Eptatretus > Eptatretus burgeri. The sequence goes on along the minus strand of NC_140976.1, from coordinate 33,331,040 downwards.
AGGAATGTCAACCATATTTGAGGCTGGAATGATAGTCCAGAGGTATGCACACTCACCTTTGAGCTGTCGAGCTTGGGTTTGAATTCTGATCCAGCTATAAACTGTCACCCTAGTGTCGGATTTTAACATGCATAAAAGGATGTATCATTGCATGTGTCTTACGGTACATCGGAAGTACATTAATGCTAAAACCCCATGATGCTTTGCAAAGAGGAGATGAGTTATGGTCAGTACCCTGAATAATTACAAACTCCTGTCTTTGGAATTTAGTGGTCTGGTCTTCTTGGACCCTGTGTGACACCAGGTTACACTGCATGCTATCTCAGAGAGTGGTTGTTGTCTGGGCAGTAGCTTCTGCACTATAAACAAATTCACCAGGTAGCTCTTGTTTCATGTTAATTGTCATCTTTGACTACAAACGGCAATCACTATTTTTTGCACAATGTTATCAAAAGTAATAGAACAGTAAGAAAGTACACAGCATTCGTTTTTTTTTTTTCTTTTTCTTTTTTACAGCTTCATTGCATTTATAATAGGGTCTCACTGACACTTTGCAGGGTTCTCCACACTTTTAACATTCCCTGTTAATTGGTGAAGTAATTTCTTCCACCCACCCCATGATCTTTATCTCAAAATGTCAAATTTGGGAATCTTGAGAAGGCCAGTTTGCAATGCTTGTCTGCTTATGACCATGAAACCCTTTTCATGCTATGTTATGGTGTCAAAACTCTCCATGTCAGAACCCCATACCCCTCCACATCTCCGACAAGACTGCATCCTTCCAACTCCTCCCCTTCTATTTGTCCACCTCCTCAGCATCCCTCCACTTCCTGTCCACTCTTTATATATCCCCCCTCAACACACCCCCTTAAAGCTTCCCCTCTTCCTGCCCTGCTCTCAGCTTCCCCCTTATCTCACTCATTCCCAGCCTTCCCCCCACCCCAATCACACACCCTCCCAAGGCCTCCTCACCTGTCCCTCACTCTGTGGACCTCAACCATCTGAAGACAACACTCCAATCTGACAGATCTCTTTATCCAAGCTGCTGCTGACAAACCAAGCACCATCTGTTTAACAGTATCCTTCCGCCCACAGGATGTCCCTGACTTCTTTGTGTCTGTCCCCAGCTATAATTGTCTCCTCCGATTTGATAGGCTTGAACCTCTGCCATGGGGGTGGAATTGCACTTTACATGAATAACTCAATTTCTCACTGTCCTTTTACCGATCATGCACCTCCCAACCCCCAGGAGTACATCTGCCTGCGACTTCCCCTCAGATCCCACCCCTTGTTCATCTGTGTTGTGCCATTCTCCAAACACTGATAGCACCATTTACATCTGCATTGCTCTCAGACAACATGGACCAACTTTTAACCAGCCATCGCAACTCTCTCTCTTCCTCATATGGGGTGGTTTAAATTGTCACCATGCAAATTGGTTGAGTGTTGGTACTTCTCACCAGCCATGGCAAAGAATTCTGTGACTCCTTGGGACTGACTCAATCTGTGAACTTTCCAACCCAGATTTCTCCAAATGCCAAATCCTCCCTGCTGGACTTGGTAATGACAAACTTTCCTTCAAATGTTTCCTGCTCTTCCTCTGCTCCAAGTGGTTCTTCTAATCATGTGCTTGTGAAAGTCAACATCTCTCTGGCTATTCTCAGAGAACTGCCTCAATGCCAGCGAGTCTGGGAGTTCACTCACACAGATTGACAGGGACTGCAAGCAGCCATCTCAATTCAGGACTGGTCTGCCATATCAAGTGCCTCTGATATTAACTCAGCCTGGGAATTTTTCCACTAAAACCTGCTCTACCTCATGCACAGATTTATCCCTTCTTCCTGCCCATGGTAGACTGAATCCTGTGGTGAGGTAGTTGCTCTGAAACAACTTGCCTTCTCTTCATGGAAGGGTAATCCAACCAAAGACAATCTCAGTCCATTTCAAGATGTCTGCAACAAGTGTGTGTCCACTCTCATGAGAAGGCTGAATATTTCAATTCTGTTTGCTTCCAAATGTCGTTTCCCCAACATCTCGCTCTCTGTACCCACTCTATCTAGTCACAGTCAACTGCTCCTAGACTCTGTGTTTTGCACCTTTGATGATGGCGAGCTTTCTGTCAACCCCGCGACTCTGATTCTGCAATTGGCCCAGATGGCATCAGCTCTTAAAATCTACTCTGCTGCTCTTGCACATCCGCTTTCTGCTCTGTTCACCCTATCATTTGTCCTCAGTCATCTTCCATCTGCTAGGAAGTCAGCCAACATCACCGCATTATATAAACAAGCTGCAGAAACTGATCCGCTTAACTACAGGCCTATGAGCTTACTTTCAATCATCAGCAAAGTTATGGAATCCCTTGTCACAGCTGACTTAAAATCATTCCTTTTCTCCAATGACCTCATCTCTGATCATCAATTCAGATTCATTCCTGGTCACTCTTCCCTGGTCATGCTGCTTCTACTTTCCCAAAAATTGATGGAGGTTCTCTATCTCAGACAATAAATGGCACACTCAAGATCAGGGCCATCTCTCTGGACACATCTCGAGCATTCCATGGAGTCTGGCATCCCACCTTGCTTTCAAAACTCTCTTCTATGGCATCCAAAGCCACCTCCACACATAGCTTACTTACTTCCTCTATACCCTTAGCCAAAGTGTAACTCTCAATGGACTCCCCTCATCTCCTCACACTGTCAAGACTGGAGCTTCCCAAGGCAGTGTTTTTGGGCCCAGCTCTGTTCCTAATCTTCATCAACGATCTCTCGGATTCTCTGGAAAATCCTCCCTATATAACATGGCCAAGTACTGCAAAACTGGAGGTTCTTGGAGGTATTATGAAGGTGATTTATGTTCTGGTGTTCAAGTGTATAACTAAATTTAAATGAAGGTTTGAAGAGGATCAAAGACATATCTATCTATAATTCCAGCAGTGTGTGTGTGTGTGTGTGTGTGTGTGTGTGTGTGTGTGTGTGTGTGTGTGTGTGTGTGTGTGTGTGTGTGTGTGTGTGTGTGTGTGTGTGTGTGTGTGTGTCTGTGTGTGTGTCTGTGTGTGTCTGTGTGTGTCTGTGTGTGTGTCTGTGTGTGTGTGCCTGTGTGTGTGTCTGTGACCGCTGTTTCTCGACAACCACTGGTCCGATCTAATTGAAACTTGCCAGGTATATTGCTGGGGACCTGAGGATGTGCCTTTTCAAGGTTTGATATTAATCGGACAAGTGCTTCCCAAGTTATGGCCATTTATTTACCAAACCAATGACAAGACACGTTGTTGCGTGGGCATGGCCGATGGAGAAGGGAAGCTCAGCCACGTTCCCCATTACGGGTTACAACGTTACGGCTTCCGGAGAGTGATGACTTCGTGTATTCTAATAATTTCTCGATTTCTTATGCGCATTTATAGATAAACACAATGCCCCAAGTTATGATCGTTTTCATATTAGACGGTGCATAAATTTTGGTAACATCAGAGTGCTGGTGTGCTCCGAACCAGGAAGTAATTTTTTTTTCTCTCTCTTCTCTTCTCTTTTTGTTTTTCCTTGCCACGACATTGCGAAAAGTAAAATACTTTGGCGCTAATTAAATAATTGGTTTTTAAAACTAAATTGTGAATAATCGTAACTGCGAATAATATGCGAACTTCCGGGCCACGCACTTCCGGGTACACGAGAGCAAAGAAACGGCCTGTGTGGTTGTTGTTTGTTGCTCGCGGTTTGAATATTTATTTATTATTATTATTTTTTTTTTTTTTACGGGCATGTACTAGTTTAAATTATTTTCGGGTTTACCGCAGTTTTACTCACTGTCAATTACAACACCTGATCTAACATGTTACATTAGTTATTCGTGCCTGTTGTTTCTGTCCTTTATAACGTCCTTAAAAACATTAAGTTTCCTATTCCAAATGATTTTCAATTTTGGTTGATTGCCAGGCAAGCAGACGGAGTAAAAATATAATCTCACTCCTCTCTGCACATGTGCGATCAGTACGAATTCAGAGCCAAATTGCATTCAACTGAAACACTTGTCTTCTGATTCATGTTCCGATTCATGTTCAAAATATAACAATCAATTTAAATAAGTTGTTCCTCGATCATAAACTGATAATACAGAAGAACAGACGGACGACATAAACCGATTGCTTAACCCCGCTTTTCACTTTGCATGCGTGGGATAACAATCCTCTTGAAGAAGTTCATTAACTCAAACTCCTGGGTCTCACTATGAGCCATGATCTTTCTTGGTCAAACCACATTATCTAAGTTGGCCTCCAAAGCCAGCTGCTGACTGGGCATCCTCCATCATGTAAATTCCTTACTTGGCACACCTGAACTCATATCCACATACAAGGGTTTCATTCACAGCTTGATGGAGTGTGACTCTCCCGTTTGGGCTGGTGCCCCTGCCTCACATCTTGCTCAGCTTGACAATGTGGAAACCAGTTTGCCAACATGGAAACGAAATTAACATGGTGTTTAAAACAGTGTATTGTGTTTTTTTTAAGGTAACATTTGTCATTTCAAATATAAAAATCGATTCCAAATTTCAACACTTACATTTTAATCTCAATTATTTATATATGCTCTATCCCAGGGGTTAAGCAACTACTTTTAGTGTGTGAAATACAGTGTAGATTCACAGTTCAGTTTTCTTCGTCCTGCACATCCAACCATGGTGATTGATGAAAGAAACCCAATCAGGCAAATGGACATGCAATATGTAATTTACCTTAACTGAGCGATCCGAGAAATTCACCTGAATTGAGTGGTCCTGGGAGTTCAACTTAACTAAGTTATCATAGTTCACCTTAGCTGAGAGATCGTGGAAATTTATCTGAACTGAGCAGTCCTGGAAATTCACCTGAGTGAAGCTATCCTGGAAATTCACATAAACTGAGCAATCATTTTAAATTCGTATGAACGAGGGATCCTGGAAATTATTTGCTGATGACTCCACCCTCTGCCGTGACAACTCATCCTTCAAATAGATAGACGGCAACCTTTTCCCTCCCTTCGGACCTTGACAAAAACACAACTTGGTCAAACACGAGAAATATGTATTTTAAACCTGACAAATCCTTTCATCTCTCTCTCTCTCCCCCCAAAAAGGACCACCTGGCAACCTCTCTTCTCACCCCCCCCCCCCACTACCAATCTACTCTCTCAAAAACCCTCTCTAAGAGGTTCAGTCACTCAAACTCTTGGGTCTCACTATCAGCCATGATCTTTCTTGGGTAAATCACATTTCAAAGTTGGCCTCCAAAGCCAATCACCGATTGGGCGTCCTCCATCTTGCAAATTCCTTCCTTTTTAGGGAGTTCTTACCCCTATTGACATCAAGAGTGACCTCTCTCCGATTAAAGGGAAAACTTCATCCAGCTTGTGTTACCAGAATTATGTTGTATTGCAGCGAAACATGGGTGATCAAAAATGAGGATAGACGGAGGTGTGAACGAAATGAAATGGGAATGGTGAGATGGATGTGTGATGTGACTGATGGATAGGAAATCAAATGTGGAATTAAGAGATGGTTTAGGGATAGAGAGCATTAGTGAGGTGATGCGTAGGAGTAGGTTAAGGTGGTTCAGAAATTTGGAAAGGATGGGGGTGGTTAGATGTGTGAAGAGGTGTATAAATATGAATGTGAATGGAAGGAGAGATACAGTCCATCCGAGGAAAACATGGGATGTGTTGCTGAGAGATGATCTTTGAGTTAAAGGCCTAATAAGAGGGCTCGCAAGGGATCGTGCAGCCTGGAAAGCATCCATTAGGTGAACCACGGCTTACACATGCAAGCATGGAAACGGCCGTAAAACAATGATGATAATGATGATAATGATGATAAAAATGATGATGATGATGATGATGGCACACCTGACCTCTTATCCAACAACAAGGCCTTCATCCACAGCTTGATGGAATACTGCTCTTCACCCTGGGCTAATGCCTCTGCCTCACACCTTATTCAGCTTGACTCTGTGGAAACTAAGACCATCGAGTCATGGTCCACCAGTAAACCTCTTCTCATGAAACTCCCAAAATCCAGAATCGATGCTCACCTCAGCTCATTTGTTCCTCTTTTTCGCACCTGTGGACCCAACTACTACTTGCCCAACTTCAATCCCATTCTTCCCTCCAGGTCTTCAAAACAGCTGTTCACCACCATCTCATTTCATCCCCATCCAAAACCTCGATCGTTTATACCCCCATTGATCCACCTTAAACCCACCTCCTTCAAATTCCCTGCTTTCCTTCCTGAAAGTCCCTATAGTGTCCATCTTGTATACCCCGTGTTCCCCGCCCCATCCCTCTCCCTTCCACAGATCTCCTAATGTCTCTGTTCCCCACTGTTTTTTTCTCCCCTCTCCCACCCCTCTTGTCTCATGCCCCCACCTTGCTGTGCGTTGTGTGTCAGCTCTCATACGAGCCTCGACAATGTATACCAAAAAAAACAAAATGTTTAATTGGGTTTGAGTCAAGACTTTTACTGGACCACACAAAAACATTTATTTTCTTCATATTCAGCCGTTCTAGTGTGGCTTTAGCTTTGGGTTTCAGATCATTGTCCTGCTGAAATTGGAATCTCCGACCCAGTTTCCGATTCATTGCTGATTCCAGCAGGTTCTCATCAAGGATTCTCCTGTACTTTGCATCATCCATTGCCTCTTCTATCTTGACAAGCTTGCTAGTCCCTGCTGATGAAAAGCAGCCCCATAACATGATGCTGCTACCACCATGCTAAACAGTGGAGATGTTGTGGACTAGGTGATGTGCAGTGTTAGGCTTGCACCAGATATTAACACTGAATTTAGACCAAAAAGTTGATTTTTTGGCTCGTCTGATCACAAAACGTTTCTCCACATGCCTGTAGTATCATTAAGATGCTTTTTCACAAACTCAATATGAGCTTGCAGATATATCTTTTTTCAGGAATGGCTTCTTTCTTGACACCTGTCCACAGAGGTGGCAAGAAAAAAGCCTTTGTGAAGGGAACGGGATATTGTTGATTGATGAACACTGACCCCCATCTCGTACAGCGAGTCTTGTAGAGCTTTCAAAGTCATTGATGGATTTACAGTGATGTCCTGAACCAGTTTCCTGCTTGCCCTGAGGGAGTTTATTCAAAAGGCATTAAAAAAAAAGAGGATCGAAAGAGTGAAGGTGAGCAGTGATTCGTGATTTTGATAGTTTTACCAAAAGCGGGTTGTTGGCGGACCTTGAGCACCCTGCAGAAATATTAGGGGACACATCGCAGACAAAGCAGGGACGGGAGAGAAGGGTGAGACCAGACATGAGACGGAAGAAGACAGAAAGACCACCAACCTGCCTGCGGTGAGAGAGTGAGAGGCCCAAAGACTCAGCCTCGTTGCGGGAAATACCATTGATCCGAAATGCCGTGGTTTCCACAGCTTGAAGCCGAGAAAGGTGAGAGGCAGGAGACCCAGCCCAGAGGGGAGAGCAATACTCTATCAGGCTGAAGATGAAAGTTTTGCATGTGGTCAGGAGCACAGGTGGGCTGAGGAAGGGCTTTGCATGATGGAGGATCCACATTTGGTGACTGGCCTTGGAGGGAAGGAGGAGATTGGGACCATACACTGTGCAAAGCGTTGGTGCTGCTTAAGCAGTCTCCTTGGCTATTGCGCAAACTCCTGGATGGGTCGCCACTCCGACACACTATACCAGCATGCTGACACTTATTTTGCTGACCTCAGAAGGATGTCAGGTCGAGTTAACCCCACCTGGTATTAATTCAACAGCTGAGTAGGATTTGAACTCAGGACCCTAGGATCCAAAGTGTACCACCCAAACCATAAAGTCAACACCTGGCTTTTGAGGCCAGGTTGGAAATGTGGCTTTCCCAGGAAAGATCATTGCAGATAGTGAGAACCAGAAGCTTGAATGAAAGGACTTCTTCCAGAGGATTGTAGAGAAAGTAGATTGGGGGGGGGGGGGTTCTAAACGGTCCTTTTGGAGAGACATCGTGAGAGTGTCAGATGTGTCAGGATTGAAAGACATGTTCCACTTTTTGGACCAGTTTGTAAATTTATCCAGATCGGTAGAGAGCGAAGAAGCTGCGGCTTGTGGGTCTGAGGGATGACAGATGGTACGACAGAGGTTGGAGTCATCAAGAAAGAGATAAAGAGGATTTTCCAAATAGTCAGATAGATCATTGTTGAGGCGCAGAAAAAGAACAGGGCCCAGAATGCTACCTTGAGGAAACCAGCCTGGACAGGAAGAGGGGATGAGAGAACTCCATTTAGGACCACACATTGGCTGCAACAGGAGAGGAAGTCTGTGAGCCATGAGTGGAGATGGCCTTTGATACCATAGGAAGAGAGTTTGGTGAGCAGGGCAGGGTGCCAGACCATGTCAAAAGCACACAATATGTCTAAGGAGATGGCTCTGATTTCATGTCTGGCATTGAGGATCTCCATCCATTATTGGGAGAGCAGAAGCAGTATAGACAGGGTAGAGTGACCTGTCTGAATCCAAATTTATGATCGGAAATCAAGCATTTGAGAAGAGGAAGGATTTAATGTCTGAAGCGATGATGGATTCCATAACCTTGCTGATGATTGGGAGAAGGCTGATTGGTCTGCAGTTGCAGGGATCTGTTTTTGCACTTTTTTATGCAGGCAGTGATGTTTGCTGAATTCCAAGCAGATGGCAGATGACCTTGAACAAATGAGAGGGTGAAGAGAACAGAGAGAGGGTGAGCAAGAGTAGAGGAGCAGGTTTTTAGGACACATGGGCTGATGCCGTCTGGACTGGTTGCAGAATCTGAGTCGATGTTTGACAGCAAACTCTCCACTTTGTCAGAAGAAAAGGACACACAGTCCAGGTACAGTTGAGTGTGACTGGGTATGGTGGGTACAGAAAGCGATGGGCTTCGGACACAAGATTTAGGTACAAACACCAAGTTTAGGCATTCAGCCTTTTCACGTGTGGTATCAGCAGTGCGACTATTTGAGGTAAGGGAGGGGATGGAGTGGGAGCAGACACCAGAAACAGATTTGATTAGACACCACCAAGATTTGAAGGAGGGAGAAAAGTTTGAGAGTTCAGACTTTAGCTTCGAAAGATGTTGTTTTCTGGCTCTCCTGAGGGGAGATACACACTTGTTCCGAGCTTTATGGAAGGAACTGGGATTACCCTCAGTTGGGTTTGCTTTCCATGAGGCAAAGGCAAGTGGTTAAGATTCAGTGAACCATGGGCGGGAGGAAGGGTAGGACAACTGAAGACGAGAGGGGATTTATTTGTGCATGAGAGACAGCAAGTTTCTGTGAAAGAATTCCCAGTACAAGGTGATGTTGGAGAAAGTCGCGATGGGAGACCAGTCTGCTGTTTGATGGCTGCTTGGAGACCCTGCCAATTGGCCTGAGTGAAATGCCAGACTTGATGGCGCTGAGGTGGTTCTCCAATAATCGTCAGAGAGATGTTTACTTTGATAATCACGTGGTCAGATTAACCGATTGGAGCGGAGAAAGAACAGCAAATATTTTCAGGGAAATTTGTCAAAATCAGATACAGAAGAGATGGAGTACCATTGGTAGAGATCCGAGTCGGGAAGTTGACCAATTGAGTCAGTTCCAATGAGTCGCAGAAGTCTTTTTCTGAAGTGCCATGGCAGGTGAGAGAGGTACCCACACCTCGCCAACTGGCATGATGACAACTGAAGTCACCACATATGAAGAAGAAAGAGTTTGGACAAGTGGATAGATGATGGTACATGTTTTCGGATAGTGAGGTGTAGATGGAGTCATCACTGTTTGGTGGATGGTACAGCACACATATAAACATGAGCTGGGAGTGGAGGGGAAGCCGTAGCCAGAGATATTCCTGGGGGTGTGGGGGAGTGAGGGTGGTGCATGGAGAGTGAGGAATAGAGTCTTTGATGAAGAGAGCAACTCCTCCACCAGGACGAGGCTCAGGTCTGTCATTCCGGAGGAGGGAGTAACCTCGCAGAGATACTAGGGAGTCGGAGACGTTTTGAAGGAAAATTTATGACGAGACTCAAAGATTACAGTCCATCGATGATCCCAATCAAACTCAGCAGAACTAGAGCGATTTTCACGTAAAGAATGGGAAATATTTTCACCATGTCACTGTGCAAAGCTGGTAGAGATCTTCCCCAAAAGACTCATGGCAGTCATTGCTGCAAGAGGTTCTTCCACCAAGTTCTGACGTAAGGGGTTGAATACTTTTACAACCAGTGAATTTTGATTTGTACATGTTTTTTTGTTGGTATTCCTGACATGTAACCTCCTTCAATTCTTGCAGTATTTAGTTTGATCTCTGCAGTTATGAATAAAATAGTAAATTTGGGGAAAAATTTTTTTACATAATTAGTAATTCATCTAAATATGCCATTATTGGGAGGGGATGAATACTTTTGTTGGTGTGTATATATATATATATATATATATATATATATATATATATATATATATATATATATATATATATATATATATATATATATATATCAGCAAGAGTGAGTGTATTGCTTGGGAATACATCCTAAAGAAAGTGGTAACCTCCATTTCAGGTGAAATATGTGCACTGGACTGAAAGTGCATAAGTGAGGTGTCTGAAGGTTGGAAATAATTCTGAAGAGAGAGTGAGTGAGAAGTATCTGAAACCATTGTGTTGAAAATCGGTTGAAAATTCGAATGTGGTTGCTGGAAGAGCGATAATCGTTTTGCGGCAGCGGTTACCCCGAATGTTTCCCATAATGTTTTTTATTGCTCTCCAGAGAAACGTGTTACCTTGCTGTCCGTAAAACTCTGCGGCTCAGTAATCACACTCAGACCTTTAATGCTTCCAGCCATTAAAAACATGTTTTTTTCTCTGCTTCTACGAAACAATTTTCTGAATTCTTTGGAATCTAAAGCTCTCAACATTATTGCTGTCTCTCATATTTTATTTGGTTTGAAGCACTGGGCCTGTTGCTCTCACATGGCAGCAGGTTGGTGGTTCTGGTATTAAACCTCCACGAGCAAGTTGTCTGTGCCCGCACGGGATTCTGAAAAACAGGATATGGATGAAGGGGCCAAAAATATAAATGGCGTCTGTCATCGAGCTGGTAAGCTGGGAGCACTAATTCACATTTATTGCCACATCTGATGCAATTTAATTGCTCTCGTGGCGGTGAGATGCTGCATTTGTTACTGTTTGCTCGCTATATGTACCTTTTTGATGCCTGGGATCCACAATAAAATTTGTATTGGTGTCAAAGCCAGTGAGCAATTGCAAATTAATCGTAGGATTCCTCCATCTGCTCACCCAGTCCTGTGACCCTCCTCAACTGCTCCAGGACTTCCAGTAACTCCCTCAAGCTAAAATTACCGCAGACCTAAACTATTTTGCTCCTCACTTCTCCCAAATGTGGAACTGCCTTCCTGAGAATGTTCAATCCCACTCTTTTCTGCAAGATTTCAAGCAGATGGTGCATGACCATCTCATGTTGTCTCCTGTCGTCTCATCCCCCATCCTGAGTCACAATCTTTTCTCTCTCTCTCTCTCTCTCTCTCTCTCTCTCTCTCTCTCTCTCTCTCTCTCTCTCTCTCTCTCTCTCTCTCTCTCTCTCTCTCTCTCTCTCTCTCTCTCTCTCTCTCTCTCTCTCTCTCTCTCTCTCTCTCTCTCTCTCTCTCTCTCCCCCCTCTGTTCCTGTTCATTCTCTTATTGTGTCCAATTATGGCCCCACTGTCCATATGCTACCTTCTTACCCACTGTCACTTTGCTCTTCCATGAGCCTCAGCTTTTTGCATCAAAGAAAACCATTTGCCTTTATGAGAGTAAACACACTGCATAAACCTTTTGCTTTATCTTCCTCTCAGTGGGTAAGAGAGGGAAAACAAGGACAGCAATCTTAACCATCATGAATTATGCAAGTACACATTAGTAGCAGGTACTTTTTGCAAACCGCCTACACCAGGCACACCATAGCTTATATGACTGTGAGACACAGCCCTTGTTCATAGTCAATTTATCTGCATTCACATTCAAATCGTTTATTACAGAGCTGTCAAATTAACAGTTTAGTTATGTTCCTCCAGTAATGTTTCTGAATACCAAACGATCAATTAATTTGATGTTCTATTCAAAAAGCCAAAGATGTTAGTGGAGGATAAATGGGGCTTCTGAGGCAGCCATTCAATTGAATGGGGAAAAAGGGATAAAGTTTCTAACTTAAGCCCCAAAAGCCCAAAATAGGAGACTGATTTCCTCCCCCTCCCATACAAGCAAATGTAAAATTGAGACTGATTTCCTTCCCCTCCCATACAAGCAAATGTAAAATTGACTTAATGATTAAAGCACTTCTTTCCCTTCATATTTTCATTCCACTCAAAGAGCGAACCAATGAATATTTGTCCATGTTCTACTTTGGGGAATAACTTCATTTTCCTATTACATTCATCACCATCGAGTATATTCACAAAGATTACTTTGGAACTTAGTTCCTGGTTTAAGTATTTTTGTTGAGCAGAAATGAAATGATAAACTTCTGTCAATGCTCTTATTTGACCACTTCCTGAGCCACATCATTTTGAGATTGTAGTAAATTGTTTTTTTCATTGTTCAATTGATAACCATCAAAGTTTTCATTCCATTCAAGGATATTAATTTTTTTCTTTACATTATGCAACTTATTTGTAATTAAATTTATCCGCTTATTTGTTTTATCTACTTTTGTTGTGGGCCGGGGGTCGGTGGCGAGGAACGGCCGCCAGGTGGAGCAGCAGAGCCGTCTCTCACCGAACACCCGGAATTGCAGGTCGTAACCTTCGGACAACTCCGAAGGTCACGGGTCACTTAAAGACCGTGATCGCCATTTCTCTGACGGCGTGTGGTAGGGTTAATAGACAAATTTCAATTTCAATTTCAGTACCCACATCGTCAAATTACCAGGGAAGTCACACCCTCAACGGACTCTATCGAACCGGGTCGCTCTAACTAACCCGGTCCGGTGTAACCGAGCGGAATTACCAAAGTCCGTCGGTCCAAACGACAACTTACAGCCCAATCGGCTTACTGGTTCTCACACACAAACCATTCTGGATCAATAATAGGAAGCACAATAACGAACTGGTACATTGAACAAGTGGGGTTTATTTATCATGGGGTAGGGGAGCACAAAAAGCAGAGTTAAAACCGAATATGAGAAATGCCATTTATATACAAGCAATCACTTAGCAATTTCTACTTAAGGAAGGGGCCCACGGTGTGTGTACACACACACACACCCAAAAGAAATGGACCCCGTCGGGTCTTTATTCGGTCCTCCAGCCGAGGAGGATAGTTCAGCTGGGAGAACAGAGCCTGGCCGGGTACCTTTCCGCCTCGTGTGGTCACACCGAGTCCAACCCACCATGGTGGGACCCGAACCCATGACCCGAAATCTACCAGCACACGATCCTGGCTGCTCGACCACCACCACCACGAGGAGCCCTGCAAAAGACCACAGGCCACGACCGCTGACGATGACGGCTCCAACGACGCACACCAAGAGCAATAGCCACGTTGACTGCCCTACTCTTCTCTTGACGACCACTCTACACTTCCCTTTCGCGAGGTCCGAGGGATCTCTTCCCCTGGCCACTCGCCTCCTGATTGGACGGTGGCGAGCATCCCATCTGGCTGGGCGGGGCCGCCCTGGGGTAACTCTTCTCTGGATTGGTTGGGGGGCGAACATCCCATCTGGCTGGGTGGGGCCGCCCTGAGGTAACTCGTCTCCGGATTGGTGGGGGTTCTGAGGTACTCCTACCCCTCATTGGTTGCGAGGCACACACGTCTTGGATCGACCTCACCCCGCCTATGCCCGTGGCCCCGAACACGTGCATAATGGCATTGATGGAGCGAATGGGGAGATTTAATGGAAAAAAACCTGACTATAAAGAAACACGCAGCGCACACATGAAATTAACACATTAGACAGAAGGACGGGACCCTGACTATAAACACATACTTATTTTAAATAACTGAACTTAGGGGACTGCTGTCTGTTTGTATACAAATGGCTGCCAGATTCGTAACATTTTTACCCCGGTTATTTCTTCAATAAGACTTATTTGATATTTCTCACATTCTTTATGTTTCCCATTTAAATACCAAGGTTGACTACATCTCCACTCTTTGGTTTGGTTATTGCTTGGTTCGATCATTTATAAATCAATAAAAAGGCGGCGGTAGCCTGTTAAAATTCCCAACCTAATATCTTAACACTTATACTTATAACCATAAGGGAGACTATTGATTCCATTCTCTAAAATATATATTTTATCATCAAAAGCTTCTAATGCTTTCTTATTTATCTCTTCTGTATATAATTGATCTTTATAACTTCTTATTGTATTCATTTTTCTGTACTCTTCCTTCTTTAAGGTTAAACAGTTGTAATAATGTTTAAAGTTTATTGTTTCCTTGATTATATTTTTCTTTATTCCCTTTAGCTTCTTATCACACCTTTCAATGTTATTATTATCAATATATGTAAAAGCATAAGACTTTGATCTCAATCCTATAAATTCATGCATGACCTTCCCACCCAATTCATCTTTAAACTTACCAATAACCTTTTTATTCTTTGATGAAAACAACACATCACCTGACTTATAATTACTGGTATCATATATATATATATATATATATATATATATATATATATATATATATATATATATATATATATATATACATATCAATATTATCAATCATATCCTCATATACATCACTTGTCTTAATTTCTAATATAAAACTATCTGTATCCATATATAACAATGACACATTATCCTTATACTTTGATTTTAAATTACCAAAGTAATAGTCATACATTAACGACTTTGACAAGTCAAGAATTGATGTTCCTATATAAATAGGTATATCCGTTTCAACACCCTATTTTTCAAATGAATAGCACAAAAGTTCTCTGAAAACACCTCCGCTCGTTCAAAACTTGGTCCATTAATAAACTTTGAAGCCTGTTTCCAAGATGAAGCAAGTCTTATGTTTTGTCGATTCCTAACATTTTCCATAGTCTTTCCAAATACAGCATTATTCATTGATTTATAAAAGTCCTTCTCAAAATCTGTTTTTGCTTCTGTTCTCCTTTTTGTATTAAAATCAATATACCTCTTTAACCAATGACTTTTTAAATTTCAAAATCCGATGAATTTTCCTCACTCTCAACCCAGCAGATAAATATTGTCTCAAGTTCCTTTGATGCAAAACATAACTTTCTTTATCATTTAATGTAGTAAGTAGTTTTTCCGGAGATTTACCTTTTATATTGAATGACTGTTGGTAATCTCTTACCCATTTTCTTTTCTTTGACTTTCTTTATCAGGGGCATATGGTTGGTCTTGATGTTTGTGATGAAGTTCTTCTGGATATTTTAAATCAACCTCAAAATAATATCCAACTTCAGCTTCATCCAATTCTTTTTGAGAGGAGGCAACAATGTCTTGTAAAACTTTTTCATAATGTATTTCTTTAACCCATTTAAGTTTTCCAGAAGGTAAAGATTGAAACATAGCCCACCCATACAAATACATCAGGTAAGAGTTGTCCTCCTTCTTATTATAATCAGGAAGATATTTGTTACTTGCTTTCGCATATCTCTTGGAACATACTTGAGATATTCCTCCTCTTTTAGCCTTCTCCATCATTAAAAGCATATCTATATCACTGATTAATTCCGAATTTTGTTTTGTCATTTTTGACATAGCACTCCAAGCCAACCCTGGGGCTGTGTAATAGTGAACGGGGTCTAATCCATAAGAATTTTTTATTATGACAGACTGTTCTAAATGTTTCAAATGCATCAGCCAATAACAATACATCAGTTTTAAGATACAAATCATGATATTCTCCAAGATTCTTTATATTAAACTTCTCCCAAACCTTATTAGCTTCTGTATAATCTCTATCAGAAATATGAGTTTAATTCAACTTACCATAGAAACTTTCCCTTGAAGGAAGTTGTGTTTCTTTAAACTTCTCAAATGAATCCATATAGTAATACGGATATATTCCATTTTGTGATAAGAGATCAATCTCTTCTTGATTTGAGAAATGTGGTTTAAGATTTGGTAAGTTTTTAATATTTGATGCTAATTTAGATAATGGACTTGCCATAAACTTGTATGTGTCAAGAAATATGATATGGGTTATGGGGGATGTATGAATTGTTTTTGTGAATGAGATGTATTTTTGATCTGTGTTAGGAATGGCAGAAATATCTCCAGATGTCTTTGAAAGTTCATTTATAAATAGATGTGTGTCATAGTGAGCATTGTTGTGAAGAAAGACAGGAATAAAGTTTGGAGACTTGTAATTAAGATTAAAATGGGAATGAGCTGGACCACTATATTTACCAGTAAGATGACAGTGATCCCTAACCTTGACCTCTCCCTCAATTTTCTCCTCACAAATATGACAGATACTGTTCTTTCTAAATTCCTTTTTCTCTCCCTTTGTTAATGACATTGGTTCATAGGTTTTAACCATTATTTCTCTTCCTCTTATACAGCCTTTTTCCAATTGTCTTTCAAACTCCTCTGAGGCATCTTCTCCTCAATATAGTTCTAACTTGTATTCATCACCAACAGATGATTTCATAGAACAGAAACCACAAGGAGCATGTTTTTGATATTTATTTGTGTATGATTTATTTGGATTTGGAGAAACAGTATCTATCTTTTTAAGGATACTTTCAAAATCAGCATATATCACAAACGGATGTTTTCTAGATTTGTTAAAATCTTTGAATGATGTGTTTGAACCTGCTTTTGGTAAATTTATTATGGCTGATTTATGATTTCCACAACATTTCGAATGTTGATTTAATCGTTCTTTTGTGTGAAAGGAGTTGAGACATCTCTTACAAGGATACGTTTTACATTTTCTCTTATATAGTTGTGATTTGGTTAATGTTGATACATTTTTGATGAAAGCATAATGTGATATTTCCTTTGAAGTAAAGTAGAGAAGGTCAATGTGTGTTTCATCATTTTTATAGTTGTTTGAAATTTTTAATATCTGAACTTTGTTTGTATCCGTTAATCACTATACATTAACAGATAGATTATTCATTTTCTCAAATTTCGGAATATCTCTCAATGACATTGGAAACTTTAAATCTTTAACATTTAATGTATTCTTGTATTTCGTATAATGTTCAACCCTTTCAGGATTCCATTGTGGAGGATGTAAGTGAGCAAGAACAGACCATAGAAAACATTTATTATCTTTGTTTTGAATATTAACAACCGCTTTCTTAAGTTTTATCTCTTTTGGTAAATCAATATAAGAAGCTTGAATAGGATCTGATTTTAAGATGTGTACATCTAAAAAGATTATTTTTGTAATTGTAAATCCACCACTGACAACAGTGTTATCAACATGTTGTTCTTGTCTCTGGAGTTCATCGTAAACATCACATCTTACAAAATCTTGAAATGATGAGATAAAGTGAGGGTTTGTCCTCATATAGGGAGTAGTTTCATCGCCTTGTCTTACCATATTCAATTTTGCTCCCACATAAAACTTAAAAGTTTTCATTTCACTTAATGTGTTTTTAATTATAGTTTCAATACTTTGTTTAACCATATCAACAGCTTCCATGATTGAAGATGGTCCAGGGTCTTGAAAGTGAAACAATCTTATTTTTATATGCCCTTTAAATGCCCCCATCAGAGTTTTCAATGGAGAATTTAGTGGCACCTTCCCTTTCTTCATTGTTCTTGTATTTGCGTGATTAAAGGTGTTTATTATTATAAAAAAAAATTTAAGAATATCATCATCACATCTATCACAATGTTTTGTTTCTTGGTCAAGTGAAGATATTTGTCTGAAAAGATTGAATGTGTGTTTGTTGGTTTGAAACTGTTTTTTATAACATTTATATTCATGATTACAATCATCGCATTCCGTTGTATTCACCAGATTTATATAACAAA
Organism: Eptatretus burgeri; assembly: GCF_056783735.1. Classification (NCBI taxonomy): domain Eukaryota; kingdom Metazoa; phylum Chordata; class Myxini; order Myxiniformes; family Myxinidae; genus Eptatretus; species Eptatretus burgeri. The sequence continues at coordinate 33,313,084 of NC_140976.1, read as the reverse complement.
ACTTTGCGAAAAATAAAATTTTCTGATGTAAATTCCGTTTAATTTATAGGTGAATCTGTGCTTAAAACCATTTTATCCTTCAACTTTTTTTACTTAATAAATACAATTTATCAAGACACAAAAGACAAGTTTCAATCAATCTCTTCATTTGTAAAAGATACTGAGAAATATCTCAAGGATGTAAAATTGAATAAAGATAAATATAACAACTAATGCATAAAACAATTATGGTGAATAATATGAGTTCTTCAATTTCCTTCATGGGAAGGGCTTTCAGTATATCTGGAAGAGCATCAATTAAAGTAGCTCCAACAAAAGTTTCTCCTCTCCTCCTGGCAATATATTCAAAACTAGAAAAAGCAATGAAACAAGAAAAAGTATCAAAAAAGAAAAACGTTATGGATGAAGGTTTGGAAAGAAAAGATAAGACCATCTGTAATATGCAAGGAGAAATTTGTATTTTTTTTTCAACAACACTAAAGATGTAAATCTTGATGAAATAAAGGATGTTAATATATCAGGTGAAATGACATTTCGTTCAATAGTAGTTAAGGATCATTTTAAAATTACCTTTAATATAAAAAAGTAGTAGTTGAATCTGTCAATGAAAAAAAGTATATAGATGTAGATGGTAATGTTTTTTTCTGCTGATTGAATATGAGTCATTATTGAACTGAAGATTTTGAAGATTATGAGAGTGATGACTGTTATGATACCGAGAGTTTGTGTTCAAACAATAGTTATGATACCGAGAGTTTGTGTTCAAACGATAGTTATGAAAGTCGTTTTATAGATGATTGTGAAAGCACCAATGAAAGTTCCGAAGATGAGTTTTACTTTAAGGAAAGTTTTACTTGATAAATATGAATAGTATACTAGATCTTGAGCCCCTTGAATTCCCTGATTCTCCGTATGACAAATTTGAGACTTGTCCTACATGTGGAAGATGGGGATTAAACACAGTCAAAAGCCGATAAACAATGTATATTCTGTGATTATCTTCTAATTAATGATAATAAAAATTATAAAAAGGAATATAATTATTTTAGATTTACACCAATAATGAATTGCTTTGCAAGATTGATTAGAGAAATGAATGTAAAGTATGAGGGTGATAACACACCTTTCCTTTCAATGGAAGAAACTGAAAGTATAAGAGAAATATTCAAAGGATTGTTGTTATATATGATTCACGATTGTCATTTTCAGGGAAATATCAACACATGATATTGTATAAATAAAATAATGGATAATCTTGAAATTAAACCCGAACTTAGGATAAAATTTAGAGTTTCTAAAAAAGCCAATAATAAATTAAATAACCTGTTTTCCAAATATATAAATGAATGATTTTTTTTACCCATTTGGGAAAATAAGATAAAATTAAACAACCATAAAAATCTTCCAAATTCATTAAGATGTCTCATAGTTGGTTCAAGCAGGTGTGGAAAAACCTGCTTACTTTTAATGATGCTCCTTCCTCCCAACTTTTTGGATTATGATAATTTAATAATTTTCACAAAGTCAAGTTTTCAACCTGAGTATCAACTACTCTCACAAGGTTTTAATGGTGGTCTTCAAAAAGAAGATATAATCGGTTTATTTAAACTTCAAAACGAACTAAATGATTACAACATTGAAGATATAATACAACTATTTTGTGATACACAGAGATATAAAAAGAAATCAAAGGCAATAACTTGTATTCTTAGTGATGATACGGATGATATACCTTCTCCCCAAGATTTGGATAAATCAAAAAAGAACCTCGTTATCTTTGATGATTGTGTTAATTAGAGAAACCAAACGGTAATGGATAGCTACTACACAAGAGGGAGACATTCTTCCTGTAATTGTATTTATCTTTGTCAATCATACTTTCAACTCCCTCGTCGCTCAATAAGAAACAATGCTAATACTTTTATTTTATTCAAGTTAAATTCAATAGATATAAACAATTTTTGGAGAGACAATTGTTCTGCATTATGAAGTAAAAAGGAATTTGGAGATTATATGAAGCACACGACTGAAAAATATAAATATATTGTTGTAAAACAAGATGAGATATTTAGCGATATATTTATATATTTTATATACCATTACATGTATAAATGACAGCTATTATTATAAATCTTGTGGGTAAATCTGCTTCTGGAATAAACTTTCATAAATCAAGGTTCTTGTATCATACAAATGAGAATATTTTTAATTTGCTCAAAAAACACCCCATGATACGCATTGTATCCACAACAACTGGAGCAATAACAACTGGGGAAGTAGAAGGTGAAGATTATTACTATATTTCAGTGGAGGAACATATGCAATTGAGGAATGAAGGCCAAATATTTGAGGAGGTTTCACTTGGTACAACAAAATATTCACATTGTAAGAGTGAGTTAAAGAAACTAAAATCTGGTGGTCTTGGGATATTAGAAACTAATCCAGAAGGAATGAGGCAAATTATAAAACATCTGAGTGGTAATGGGGTTAATATTTTATCATTCGGTTTTGATGTTGATGAAGAAACCCAACGCAAACGTATGAAAAGCAGAGATACAAGTATTAGTGAAGAAGAAATTACAACTCGTTAATTAATGTGATTAATGTTAATATTAATGTTAAAGAATTTGATTAAATATTTTAAGAAAAGGATTTATTTGAACACATCTACTTCAATGATGAAGAAAAGGAAAATTTCCCTGTTGATCTTTACAATTCATTAAATGATATTTTCCAATAAATAAATGCATGCGAAAGAAAGAGCAAGAAGATTTAAGGAATATCAAGAGTTGGTTTCAAAAGTTGTAAAACAACAGGAAGCCATGAAGAAGAAAGGCAGACAGAAACTAACGGGTGAAGAAGCATTTGAAAGAAAACAAGATAATTTTTTAACCCACTTTTAAAAACTTCCCAAGAAAAAATTATAGATGCTTCCACAGTTCCCACAATATAATATACTCCTAAAAAACTTAAATGTTAAAAGATTTCAGTCAAATGATGGAGGAAGAATGAGAGCATATAGGAGAATTAGAATATGATGATGAAGGATTATTTCAACAACTGAAAGAGATCAATCAACCCCCTGATTATATTGTAAATACTCTTCAAAACAATGACTACTCAACAGATTCAAAACCATAGCAGGTCTCATTCCAACAGAACAACCAGCAATATTCCATCTTGCTAAAGAAAAGGTATTGATATTTAATGATGAATTAAGGTTCTTGAGTTCTGCTCAACCCCCTGTTAAATTAACCCCCAGATTAATGTTTCTTCTCACAAAAGATGGAAGACAAGGTTCAACTGTGAGGGATGAATGAAAGTATATTGATAAACTATTGGATATGAAAAATAAGGATGACAGAGTATATATATTGATCTGCTGGACTCTCTAAATTATAGGGTTAGTCTATCTGCTAAAAGTAGGAAGAATGAGAAGGGGAAACACATTATTCAGGCTTTAAGTAGGCTTGGTTCAGGTGTTAGTTTTCTTCCAAATGACCCATCACAATTAGTTAATAGAATGTTATTGCTGTTAGGTAGTAAGAAGGCTGGAAATAACAATTGTTTTAATGAAGCATCAGCCATTTTAGACCAGTTGATGAACATGAAAATAATTAATAAATGTCAATACAAAGACATTTTATCCTATATTAAATAAAATGAGAAGCACAATCCTTAGTTTTAATTTCACAACAAGCGACTACACATCTTCATTCCCATACCCACTACAACTTGACGCAACAAAATAATATGAAGCGTCTTTATTGTCCATGGAAACTTTTAATACCTTATTTAATATCACCGAGAAAAATGACAAGTTTCGTTATAATCCGGGAAGTGGATACAAAACGATAACAGTTTCACCTGGAGCATATGAGATTTCTCAAATATCTTCCAAAATTTCTCATCTTATGAAAGAACAGGGTGATGAACTAAAAAAATATTGTTATAGATATTCAAAAACATACTTCAAAATCAACGCTTAAACTTAAAAATAAGTACAACGTTGATTTCACAATTGGTAATTCATTTAGAGAGTTATTGGGTTTCTCCTCAAAAAAGATTGAAACTAATGGGACGTTTTACAGTGATAATGTCATTCAAATATCCTCAGGCATACATTCGGTATTCATTCACTGTGATTTAATTGATGGCGCTTATAATGATGGAATAAGAACAAATACAATATTTCATTCAGCGCATACTCAACCCCAATTGGTTATAAATTAAATATGGAACCAAAAAATCTTGTTTATCTTCCTGTGTCAGGAAAAACCATATACAGAGTAAATGTTAGGATAACCGACCAAGATAATCGCATGATTTATTTTAATGGAGAAATTATATCCATCAGAATTCACCTACGTGAAGTTTTCCAATGAATAAATACGATGGTTATTGTGAGGAAACACGAGTTGGGAAAATATATAATAATGACAGGGGATGGGATGTTCCTTTCCCCATACTACAAGGGTGAAGGTATGTATCTTGGGAGAGGATACTATAAACCGAAGAGACAAAGGGGTGACCGACATCAATTTAGAGAAAAAGGAGATGGGATAATTGATACTTTAATGGGTATAGGTTCAACTATTCTTAAACATAAAGACCTAATTGGTTCAACTGCTTCTGCTGTGGGAAATGTATCGGGTGCTATAAAGAGTATAAAAGATGCCCAAAAGGAATCTCATAAATTACAAGCGATAAAAGAAATTAAGAAAGGCAAAACTCAGTTGTCTCCCCAAGAACGACAGAAAATAATTCAAATACGTGGGTCAGGGTTTCAAAAGTTTTAACATCTTTTTTCCTAAATATATACAAGTATGGAAGCAATTGATAGTATCGATTTGGATGATACCATTGTCATCTCAAAAAAAATAATAAAATGACCATTTTTGCAGCCATTTTTCCCTGCTGTGCAGGGGTTTGGCTTTTTGTGAGGCAATATTTTATGGCCGGATGCCCTTCCTGACGCCAACCCTGGTCGCCTCTTACGACACACAGGGATATGGTACAGCTATTCTAACTGGGGCATACACCGGGACCAGTACACTGGCACTCATTTCGCCGACCTCGGAAGGATGACAGGCTGAGTCAACCCCCTGGTGTTAATTCAGCAGCCAACGGGGATTGAACTCAGGACCCTGGGATCCCAAGCCACCACCCTAACCACTAAGCCAACACCAGGCTCCATTGTCATCTCAAACTCCACTAAAAAAGAAGAATACTTCAAGGTAAATGCATTAACTGGAACAGACTGGAATGCAAATGGAACAAAAAGTTTTGAAATCAATAATCAACAAATTTATTTGAATCTTGCCGAAGATTTCTTGTTGTGTGAATTTACATTCACTAATGCTGTGACTAATACAAACGCTACACTCGTAAATGATTTCGTCTGGAAAATGTTTGATCGTGTTCGTTTGTACATTGGAACACAAGAAGTTGAAGCGGTTGATGTCTCTGCTACATCTGAAATGATGAAATTTATACTATATTCATTCAGTGATGGAATGGGAAAGGGGGCTGTCGAAGGTTTTATTCCTGATATGTCAACGGGAACAAACACAGATCATGGATATAGCCAAAGGAAAGGAATGTATAATGATGATACAAAAGCAGATAATAGTTTTACTGTGGCAGTTCCTCTTAAAGGTGTATTTGGATTTTGTGATCATGATAAAGTTCTGTATGGTCTTAGAATTAGATTTCAACTGCAAAGGAATGATAATGAAAATAGATTGATTTTTGGTGTGGCTAATGCTTTTGCTGCTCAGAATAAATTTGTTATTGATGAAATTAGTTGGTATATTAGTGAATATACTCCTAATCTTAAAACAGAAGAGATGTTGAATAGAAGACTTAACTCAAAGAAGCCATTCAATGTATCATATCTTAAAAGAAGATGCCATCATGTTAAACTGAACCAAACCACTTACACGTGGAATTTGGGTGTTCCGGAAGGAAAGCCATGATATCTGTGGCTCATTTTTTAAAAACCAGATGGTGATACTGCTACTGACAAGAATAATGCATTGAGTGATAATGCCAAGGTGAAACAACTTCGCATTTCTCTCGATGGAACATTTTATCCATGAGATAGATTGGAAATTAATTGGGAAAAAAATGATTATGCTGAAGCATACAAGTCTTACCAAAAGGTGTGTGAAAGCAATGGAAATTGCAACAACAATTGTGAAATTGTGAAAGCAACATAAGAATGAGGTATTTTCAATAAATGATTGGCTTTATACTGATGTTAATAAACCAACAACTTGGATTTAATTAAAATGTTAAATAATGAAAAAATTTTAAAGTTAAGAAAACGCAAGGCTCTTTCAGAAATTCAGAAGAAATTTTATTGGTTTCCTGTTGTAAAAAAAATAATTTTGGATTCAGGAATAACAAGAAATCCTGATGAATATATGTATGATATTTTATTGGGTATAAGTGATTTTAGGATTGTAAGGGATGGGGAAGGAGTTGAAGAAACTGAGACAAAGGAGGCAAGGGAGAAGAGAGAGAAGGAGGAGAGGGAGAAGAGAGAGAAGTAGGAGAGGGAGAAGAGAGAGAAGGAGAGGGAGGAAAGAGAGAGAATAAATAAATATAAAATATGGAAGCCAGTAATATAAATAAATAAAATGACCGTTTTTACAGCCATTTTTCCCTGCTGTGCAGGGGTTTGGCTTTTTCTTGAGGCAATGTTTTATGGCCGGATTCCCTTCCTGATGCCAACCCTGGTCGCCTCTTACGACACACAGGGATATGGTACACCTATTCTAACCGGGGCATACACTGGGACCAGTACACTGGCACTCATTTCGCCGACCTCGGAAGGATGACAGGCTGAGTCAACCCCCTGGTATTAATTCAGCAGCCAACAGGGCTTGAACTCAGGACACTGGGATCCCAAGCCACCACCCTAACCACTAAGCCAACACCAGGCTTTATTTATTTATTTTATTTAAAATATGGAAGCCAGTGAGATTTTAAAAAGATCGAAGGTATTACAGAAAATAAATAAATCTCAACGCAGCGAGGAGGAAAACAAAGAATTGGCAAGTCTATTAGAAATACTTGCATCAAGACTATTATCGGTTTCAGGGAGAAAATATAAACGAGAAAGTAGAGATAAAGAAGAGAAAGAAGGAAAAGATTATATTATTGATGATGTTGGTGTGATTGACTTTAATTAAAGTTATACATTTTTTTCTTAAATAAATGGAGGAGAGAGTGAAGACATTTCTGAGGATTCTTTATCTTTTAAAAATTAAGATTCAAATGTGCTTGTTGGAAACTAAAAAGGTTTTCACACTCTGTCGGAATTTTTCTCATAAATAAATGAGTTATTGTCTCAAATGTAAAAAGAAAACTAATACTAAAAAATCTCATATTTTAAAAGTAAAAATAACAGGGTTATACAAAAAGGCATTTGTTCGGTGTGTGGCTCTAAAAACAGTAAATTTATCTCCAAACACAAACGTGGGGGAGATATACAAAAGTTTTTATCAGGAAGTAAATTTACAACTATTGGAATACCAGGGGAATTACATCTACCAGGTTATTCTTTCTGTGGTCCAGGAACAAACTTGAATAAAAGATTAGATGAGGCTGACAATCTTAAACCATGGAGCAAACCTATCAATAGGGTTGATGAAGTGTGCATGAGGCACGATATTGATTATAGAAATATCACAACGTTGGAAGAAAAGCATGAAGCCGAATGAGAAATGTTGTATAATTTGTCTGTGATACAAAATCCAACCTTGAGAGAAAAAGTTGATAGGTTCATCGTGAAGAAGATGAGCAGTGCTAAATTGAAACTTCGGCTTGGAAATTCAAAAAACTTATAGGCTCTAATGATGTCATTAAGATTGAAGAGCAATTAGCTGATGAATTACATAAACCAATAATCACAAACTTTCAGAGAAGGAAGGTTTATTCCAAGGAAGTTCATTACATCTGGTCCGCTGATTCAATTGAACTCAATTATGATAAGGGGTACAAGTATGCTTTAATCGTTATTGATTTGAGTAGTAGATATGCTTGGGTTGTCCTTTTCAAAAACAAAACCGGGAATACACTCATGTTTGCCTTCCAACAGATACTTAATAAAAGTAAGCGAAAACCTAAAAAAATGTGGACTGATGAGGGTACAGAGTTCTACAACAAAACAATTATGAATTTTCTTTAAAATAACAACATTATATTATACAGCACCTTTAATGAAGGAAAAGCAATTGTTATTGAGCGATTTAATCGCACTATAAAAGAGAGACTATATAAAAAATTCACTCAACTCGGTTCTCAACAATGGCTATCTTTAATTCAGGATATTGTAGATAAGTATAATGATATGATTCACATCTCAACGAATACTGAACCATCAGAAACATTTACAAAATTTGAATATGAAAAAGAGATTGTCAAAAAGCCTACGTTCAAAGTTGGTGATATGGTAAGAATATACAGGTGGAAATCTCATTTTGAAAAAGGTTACACAAAGCATTGGACAAATGAACTTTTTTTAATCATTGATGTAATAGATACAGTTCCTTGGACTTATAAGGTATATTATTTAGAAGGTGAAGAGATTTTAGGTTCATTTTATTCACAGGAATTGCAAAAGACAAAGGTAAATAGAAAAAAAAATTTTGACTCCACCCCTTTTTTAACTCCGCCCCTTTTTGACTCCGCCCACACAAGCCCCACCCACACAAGCCCCCCCACAAAAGCCCCACCCACAAAAGCCATATCCACACAAGCCACACCCACAAAAGCCACATCCACACAAGCCCCACTCACACAAGCTCCACCCATGCAAACATCACCCACATAAGCCACATCCACATCCATCATATCCACATAATTAGTGATTAGTTAATTAGTTCCCCACACACAACATGTTTATTTAATTTAAAAAATTGCTCCACCCACACAAACCACACCCACACAAGCTCCACCCACCCACACAAGCCCCACCCATCCACACAAGCTCCACCCATCTACACAAGCCCCACCCACACAAACCCCACCCACACAAGCTCCACCCACCCACACAAGCCCCACACCCCCTGTGCGCCCCCACCTTTGACCCACCCCCCACCCTTCCCCACACACACGGGGAGGGGGGTGGGATGAGGGGGGTGGTGAGTCGTTAGGGGAGCGCACCTAACCCCCCTTCCCCTCCCCTCCTTTGCACTTCCTTTATTCTGTTTTTTATTATTAAGAATTAAATAATTGAAAGCAAAGCAAATATAATTAATCAAGATTGAAAATTTTAACATTTTTCTTTGGATAAATATTCAGTTGCGAGAATGGACGATTTTTCCCAGCAGTCTGCTTCAGATGTTTTGTGATTTTGAAACTCGATCAACATATTATGTTTAAAACAAAGAGTGAAGAACAATTAGGGTATATAAAGATGATTATATTATGATATAAATAAAATAATAAATATAACATTTACCTCCAGAAGATCGAGTTTTGTGTCCATTTCATCCAGATGAGCATTTAAACTGGAACAAGTTGGAAATGAGTCATCACCCCGTGGAATTTCAACATCTTCCCATTCAAGGTTGCGAAATTCACCCATGTATGATTCAGTTTTAATGCTGAAAATAAAAGGAAGTAGTCAAAAAATTACCACCAAGTTGTGGTATTGCTTTTAAATTAATTACTACCATGCCAAATAAAAGGTTGTGTATAAGGAGAACAGAAAGAGACAGACAGAGACAGATAGAGAGAGACAGAGACAGAGACAGAGACAGAGACAGAGACAGAGACAGAGACAGAGACAGAGACAGAGAGAGAGAGAGAGAGAGAGAGAGAGAGAGAGAGAGAGAGAGAGAGAGAGAGAGAGAGAGAGAGAGAGAGACAGACAGATAGAGAGACAAAGACAAACTTTGTTTTTCATGCGAAGAATAGAGACAGATAGAGAGACAGAAAGACAGAGACAGATAGAGAGACAGAGAGACAGATAGAGCCAAACAGAGAGAGATAGATAGAGAGGCAGAAAGACAAATAGAGAGAGACAGAGACAAACATAGACAGATAGAGAGACAGAAAGACAGAGACAGATAGAGAGACAGAGAGACAGATAGAGCCAAACAGAGAGAGATAGATAGAGAGGCAGAAAGACAAACAGATAGAGAGAGACAGAGACAAACATAGACAGATAGAGAGACAGAAAGACAGAGACAGATAGAGAGACAGAAAAACAAAGACAGAGACACACACACACAAACGCAAATATACAAACACACATGCACACACATACACATATACACATACACATATATACACACACACACACACACACACACACACACACACACACACACACACACACACACACACACACACACACACAAACACACACACATATACACACATACACACACACACAAACACACACACACACACACACACGAAGACAGAGACAGAGTGATAATTCCTCACCTTGAACTCGGGAACAAAGGACGTGAGAGAATTTCTTTCCAACCAACAAAAACATCATTCACTTCTTTTCGAAACGAATAAATGTCTTCAAGAAAGTCGTTCATTTTTATCCATTCCTCGTGATATTCAAATAATTCATTTTCAACATCAGCTATCAACGATGTTCTTATTGGAGACAACCTGTTGGAAAAAAGACACAATAATTCTTGGTTGTGTAGTGATTTAATTCTGTCTTAAACAACAAATAATGAATCGGGTTGAGATCTCACCTGTCATCTTGTGAAAACGATTGATCCGTAAGGTTGGAGTAAGAATCTGAATGCTCCATTGTCGTAATAAAACACGCTGGGCACACAAGTCGGTTTAAATAAGCAACTTGATGACATAATGGGAGATTTCACAACAATGGTTTTTCCAGGGTGTGTTCCACACAGGAAATGACCGGAATTTTTTTGGCTTGGTTTGGGCGAGGCAGCTTGGCTGACTTCAAAACTGACTCGTTTTCACACGAAAATAAAACATCTTGCTTTGAATGATTTTGATAAAAACCTACGTTTAAAAGCTGTTTTTAACAAAATACTTTGTTCTGTTATTGTTCTGATGATTTAAAATATAACCACAAGAGACAAGGGCACAGAATACCTCCTCATTTTCACGGCACGGCTGTGTTCTAAAAACACTTCCCCATTTTATAAAACCGAAGGAAATGAATGTGATATGAAAATGAAGTTATTCCCGAAAGTAGAACATGGACAAATATGAATTGGTACGCTCTTTAAGTGGACTAAAAATATGAAGGGAAAGAAGTGCTTTAATCAGTAAGTCAATTTTACATTTGCTTCTATGGGAGGGGGAGGAAATCAGTCTCCTATTTTAGACTTTTGGGGCTTGAGTCAGTATCAATTTTACATTTGCTTGCATGGGAGCGGGAGGAAATCAGTCTCCTATTTTACATTTGCTTGTATGGGAGGGGGAGGAAATCGGTCTCCTATTTTGGGCTTTTGGAGCTTAAGTTAGAAAGTTTTTCCCTTTTCCCCCATTCATTTTAATGGCTGCCTCAGAAGCCCCATTTATCCTCTACTGATGTTTAAGTATTTGTCGGCCTTTTCCACTTTGTTTTTTTTGGCTCTTATTTGATACAACACTTCATGGAACACCTGCCATAACTTAAAAACATGATTTGCTATGCTAAACCATATGTTCTGCCACATTATTCATACCTGTCAGCCACTGTCCTTCGAGGCTGACATAAAGGGTATATATCAGACTTCTTTTTACACTTCATGTGGATTGTGCAATGCATGGCACCTGGTTTATGTTAGATATTCATTGAGCCTTATAAGGTGCCAAATCTGTTTGTATACAGCCTTGGCATCAGCTGTGGTAATGCCTCAAGGTAAAACAAGGGAACTCTTACCATAAAAGGCCATCGGGAACATTACAATGTCGATCCCACTCTTCCTTCCAGGAGATCAAAGTTGGTATTGCCGCACCATCATAAGTGATCGTCCATCCCTACCTGTAGTCTTCTCTATCCTCATTAGCCTTCCCTGATTTCAGGCTTGATTTGGAGATGGCTTAAGTTTGCTTTCCTCCTCCCTCTTCCTATTTGTCCATCCCCTTGTTGCAACCACAAGTCCCACCTTCTCAGTGCGTTGCCTTCTATCCTCTATCAGCTCCCTCTTCCATGACCCTAGACTTTGTAAACAAAAAAGGCTCGAGGAGCCACACAAAACCCAAAATCTATTTTGCATTGTTGAAAGTTCTGAGTCTAAATTGCAAATCAACAATCATGTGTCTTACCAGAAACCGTGAGAAACCATTCATTTCCATGGTGGTGATGGCTGAAGAAGTGACCTGTTGTAATTAGAATCAATGAACACCATTTGTGACCTGTGTAAGCCAAGTAATTGAAAGTATCTCTCAGTGTCACACACTTGTGGAACTTAAGGAGACTTCCAACTCAGAAATGAATCATCAGCAGCAGTTCTTTCAAGTTTCCAGAAAATAAGTTGGGCTGCACACGCTCCGCACCTCATGTAATGTTGGATTGAAAAAAAGACATTTGCAACAATTCGACCAAACACCAATGTAGGATAAAACGTAATGTCGAATAAATACAACTTCCCACCAGATATGTCAATAGCTTTGGGTGCATGTGTAAAGGCTGCAGGTGGTGTGTAAGGGAAAATGGTTTGTTCACAAACGAGCCAACATTGACATGGTGTCTGAATGATATATTTAAACATTCAGACCAGTGCAATTCAGCGTCCATATTTTTTTGTTGAAATAACCAGTATGAGCTCACACATCATGTGTTGCACGAGATGCAAACGACAATAAAGTTAGGTCAAGAGGAAATGCGTTTTCGATTGTAATCACATTCAGAATTTGAAACAGGCCTGAACCTTCTCGTTACCCAGCCATAATGCATGGTGAAATCTTTAGCACAGGGGAGCAAATGCAACTGCCAGATACTGTACAAATAGGTCATCCCTTAATGATACTATCTTGGCAGACTTTGGAGGATGATGTATTCGTGTCAGTGCTTTTCGTTTGGTGCCTATTGTGCGTACAGGATAGGGGGCTATGGGAACTCGGACATCCTCAATATCTCCACCATACATATTATTTTACTAGCAATGCTGTGGATTCATCTGATTTTGTTGTTGTTTTCACACACCTTCATAAACTTTGTAAGTACAGTACTCATGTTCTGCTTCATCAATGTTTTCTCATCCTACTTGAAACAGCCACTTTTTGAATTCGACTCTAAAATACATTTGGAATTGAAGTGAAACTTTTCTGTTTCCATCTGCTTGAAAGAGGAAACCTGACCGATGTGGAAGAGAAAATTGTCTTGGAAATAAAATGATTGTCATCCATCACTGTCATATCAGACTGTGTTCAAAAACATTCGCCCTTGGAGACAAAATGTGTAATTTGTACGTATTCCTGTGGCTGTTACAGTTCCTCATAATCAAGTTGTACCTGATAGGGTGACACGTATGTTTGTCAGGTTCTTCAGCCAAAGTATTTTCTTTTAGTAGTATCTTCATCATTCATCGTCGTTATCATTTAATCCTTTTTGGTCCACTGTAGGATGAAGGCCAGAGAATTATCAGCCCGTTCGCCCGTGCGGTGGGAGATAGGGTTTTGCAATCGCTTCTGTGTATCTGTCTGTCCAGGCCATAACTTTTCTTCCATTTGGGCTTTTGTCATCAAATTTTCAACAAACCTTTATCAGAATATTCAGAGGACTAATTATTCAGTCAAAAGCTCAAGATCACATGAAATCGCCAATTTTCATTTGATTGACTTGGAATTTGAGCAGTATTTACATATTAGGTCACTGAATGCATTCACCAATCAAGGCTCGAATCATACCTGGTGTTACAATAATGGCTGGAGTGGTGGGCTTGGGATCTTAGGGTTCTGAGTTCAAATCCCACTTGGTTGTTGAATTCATACCAGGTGAGGTTGACTCAGCCTCTCATCCTTCCGCGGTCGGCAAAATGAGTACCAGCTTGCTGGTATACTGTGTCAGAGTGGCGACCCATCCAGGATTGTGCCCAATAGCCCAGGAGACTGCTTACACGGCACCAATGCTTTGTGCAGAGTATGGTCCCAATGTATGCATGCTATAAGCCCATTGTTTTTTTTAGCTCAAAAGGTCAAAGGGTGGAAGCTTAAGTTCGCATGAAATCGTCAATTGTGATCTGATTGACATGAAATTTGGACAGGGTTTGCATATTTGGTTATTGAAGCCTATTGTATGAGGTTAAATGTTCAAGGTCACATAAAGATGTGAAGTTTCATCCGATTGACTTGAAATCAATGTATTTTCCATAATGGGTCACTGAATTGGTTTTACAATTGAAAGCTAGAAGCCTCGTGTTTTTCCAGCTCAAAAAGTCAAGGTTGCCTTTATCAGGCCGGAAGGGCTTGTTTTGGTTTATTATTATGCCCGACCGCAATTTCATCTCATTACTGATGTGCAGCAAGGCGGCGGCAATGTTCTCATGTGGCAGACGGCCATTGTTGCTCACAGTTCGGAAAGCTTTGGTTGTTATGGGACACGGTATGTGCCTCGCTGCACCATCAATATGTAGCACCGACAAGGAAGAGACCATACTTCACCAGATTCAGTGACGTAATGGTAAGTGTCTGCTCTGATTCTGGGAGGGAAGATCATCTGCTCTGAATTTTGGAGATCGGTGATTCGAACCCCGGCCAAGTTATAGTCATAGGCTTTTAAAATGTTATGTGCTGCTTCCTTGCTTGGTGATGAACATTTATAGAGGATAGAGCATCAACAAACAACCATACATTGGTAACCATTGTTCAGCAGGTTTTGATGGGCCTAATGGCCTCCTCTTGCACCGAAGTTACTTGTAAGGGAACTCGTATTATATCCCAGCAAATACAAACCGTTACTTCGCTGATGGGAATATTAAACGGTGGGAGGAAGGGGTGGGAGGGAGAGGGAGAGAGAGAGGTGGAGAAATAGAGGAGGTTGGGGAGAGAGAGGAGGTAAAGGAGGGAGGGGACTGCGAGGGGTGGAAGAGGAGGAGGCGAGGAAGAGTGTGGAAGCAAGGAGGGGCGAGGAAGGTGGGAAAAGAGAGGAAGCAGGTGGTAGGGAGAGTGACACCTCACCAAACATCGCTTTCCACTGTGGGGGGAGGGAGAGAGAGAGAGAGAGAGAGAGAGAGAGAGAGAGAGAGAGAGAGAGAGAGAGAGAGAGAGAGAGAGAGAGAAGAGATGAGAAGGTGGGTTAGCAAAGAGAATGATATGTCATGCTTAATGACCGACCACTAAACAATGGAGAAATCAAGAAAATGACCAAATACCAAGATCTCAAAAATGAATTGAAAAGATCCTGGAAGTTGAAGAATGCCGAAATTGTACCAGTGATCATTGAAACAATGGGAATGACGAAGAAGAACGTGAAGAGTTCTTAAAACCCATCCCTGGAATATTTCTACAAACAAGCTGCAGTTGGAAGCTCTCCAGGGCTCAGTGCGATTCTCAATAGAGCCATCGGAGCCAAACTTTGAGAACAATAAAACTTCACACCTTGGTCGATGATTCATGACTGCCCTTACCGAAATGGAGGTGGATACTTTGAGACCTGGGAGGACTCGGTTCCACATTCTGAAATCTGCATATGAAGATAACAACCAACAACACACACACACACACACACACACACACACACACACACACACACACACACACACACACACACACACACACACACACACACATACCGGTGCCAAGTGCCATTGTGGTAATGCAGTTTATGTACATAAAAACATGTGACAATGTACACACAATAAAGTACATAAAAACAACAAACACAAAGATTTACCTTTAAACAGAGTTCTTTGAAAGAGGAATTCAAGTGGGTAATGAGCAAAATTCAATTGAAAAATATATCAACCCCCCAGAACACAAAGTGTTGATCTATGCTCTCTGCTTTCACAGCAAGATCATGGCAGGCACGTGGTCGGATGAACATTGTTAGCCTCGCCGAAGGAGAGGGTGTTGCATTTGGGTCCGTTTGTTTGTTGGGATTCGCTAGATATCCGTTATTGTCGGGTTTTCCGTGTGTGTGTGTGTGTGTGTGTGTGTGTGTGTGTGTGTGTGTGCGCGCGCGCGCGCGCGCACAACGCGAGGCTCCACAGCACAAACCAGCAAACCAATTTTGATGAAACTTTGCGCCCGATGAAACTTGGCGAACAGGTGCCATATGAGCTGGGAGTGTGCGCGTTTGAGTTTCATTGCTATGCAGCGGCTGAAAAACCGCGTTTTAAGAACCCAAAGGGTAACTGACGTAACGCGGCTTCTATCATGGGTAGAGCGACCGGACCAACTCCTGCCTATTCCTTGCATCCCCATCTAGTTATCGCGACAGCATAACGTTCATCTATCTCTCATAGTTTCCGAATGGCAGCCCTCCGAATGCGGAAAGGTGGTGAACCAGGGAATATGTTAAGTGACCTTGACCTTGGAAACTGTCGACGGCGGAACGTTCAAATTCTATGTTCAAAATAGAGTTTAATATCTACTACAAATTTGAACTGCAGCATTTTTCCAGATTCGATCACCAAGGGTGTCGGGGCTGAAATATGCAAAATTCGAAAAAATACTTTTTCTCGACCTGCGTTCACTATTTTCAATACTTGTCCTACAGTTTTGAATGTGGAGAAACGAGACCCTTATAAATTAATATCATCCAGGCGAAACGGTTAGATGTAAACGAAAGCGTGGTTACATGGTTGGTAGAACATTTATTGTCATTTACACTTTCCTCCATCTCCACTCTGAGAAGTGCCAGTTGTCAAAATACGCAATAGAAAAATCTTTCCAGGCAGAGGAACAATTGTATGTGAACCAATACGTCTTGGCAATGAATCTTCGTCGGTGGATCGGTCAGAATGAAAAGCATCGTATCCAACGCTTCGATCCTAGCGGATCCCTCATCGCCTACCGGCTTGTTTGTCTGTTTGTTTGTTTATCCACACAGAACTTTCATGTTTTTCTCTGCAACCGCTTGTCAGATTGAGAATACATTTTCACCATTGTTGCGACGACTCAGGTCGAATGTTTTAGTGAGAATTATGATGTCATCGGTTATGTGGGGTGGCAGCAGTGTTGGAAAAATGCAAAAATTTTGAACCTCTGTATCTGAAACTGCACCAAGGAAAAAATTGAAACTTGGCACATAGCAAGAACACCTCATAGGGAATGAAGGTGATTTTTTTATGATGTCATAGTACCTTCGTTAGGATGTCATTGCAAAAATAGAACGCTACTTCTGATCTGTATGAAATTTCTTGAGGGCCATCTTTGGATAAAATGGCCCATAAAATATTTTTTTTGATGATGTCATCGGTCACGTGATTTGGCAGCCATATCGTTTTGTTATACCTTAAAAAATCCTCTTCTTTGAAATGGCTTAACAGATTGAGGCAAAACTTTACACACACATGACCACCTATCCATGAGGAACAATAAGGTCACACATATGATGTCATAGGTCACATGGTTTGGCAGCCATATTGGATTTCCCCTTAAACTGATAAAAATACACCACTTGAAGAAGTCCTGGTGAGGGTTTGCAATCTGATTGCTCTTGTTATTGTTTTTTATATGTATCTATGTCAAAGTTAGGGGTGGATTATAAAAGCAGATAGGCACAAAAATGTTAAACAAAGCAATGTCCTCTAAAAATAAAATTGCACATTTTCAGTGGATGAGACACCTCCCGAGACACCGTGCGGCGCCGCGGGACCCAACACAGGCACAAACTTACATCCAATCGATGTGTTTCGATTGAAAAAAACAGACACTTTTACAGAAACCAACAACCAAGCAGCTTGGAGAGCGCTTACCAAGTGTCTTAAGCACTCAATGAAGCATTCCAACAAAACGGTTGATAAGGAACAACTGGTTTGGCAAACAATTAGTGATCGCCAATCTGTCATATTAAACACCTCCCAGAGACACTCAAAATGTGAAACTTTGTCTGAATTGGAAAAACGAGCACTTTTCTCAGCAGTCGGAACTGCTGCTAAGTTCAATTCTGGAACTTCAATTTTGTATTTCGGCTTAGTTTAAGAGATTATTGAGGTTATGGCATGTGCGAAAATGAAATAAAGCTACAAATACTGGCGTCTCCAGGCGTCTATTAGCATTGCAATATACCCAGTGATTCATAGCTATGATGAACAGGCATTCGATATTATGAGTGAAGAAAGTAGAAAAAAAAATAAACCATCATTAAGAAATCGTTGCGGACTGTTCCAAGTCAAGACATTGTTGAGCAGGCCAAAAAAAATGGTGAATTAAGACCCCATCAAGGGAGAGGGAGGTGTCCAATGATGCGCTTGATGAAGGAGATAATTAAATAACACTGTTAATTATCTTCAAAAGGGGTGGTTTAATTAACCCAAACACCCAATTTTCACTCATGCACTTCCTTGGAGTTTTCTTCGTGTGCATACAAAGTTTCAGGCTTCTCGGTTTCATGGTTTTGGAGCTGTCGAAGAGACACACTGACACACACACACACACACACACACACACACACACACACACACACACACACACACACACACACACATTTATTATGATAGAAGATTAATAATGGAGGCAAGACATTATCCACATCCAAAACCCAATTGCATCTCTCACTTGCAATTGTCAGAAACAATCAATCTCTCACACACCAAGCTGTGACGTGGAGAATATAAATTGATATATTTTTATTTACAGGTTCTAAGACACATTGAAGAGCTGTTACATACATACAGCTAGTGAAAATATACATCGTCAGATAATTTAACTTCACGCAAACACTGCCTGACCTTGGAGGAGGTGACATGAATTCTCTGAGCACTCTCAGGTGTTGGTGCTGCATTATTGTGGCATCACCTTTCTCTCCACAGTCAGCTTGGCAGTGAAGGAGGAATCCCCCCCCCTCCCAGTGGAAGCCAACACACTGGGTTTGTCCATACTCTATCCCTTAAATGTCATGAGTCAAGAGAGGAAGTAACGCATGCCAATTTTAAGGTCTTTTATTTGACTCAACGAGTGTCAGAACCAAACCACTGACCTTCCAGGCCATTTGAGTGAATGCTTTAACCTGGGTCTGGTGAACTATAATGAGAATTGCCAAAACGAGTCAAAAAAGCTGTTAATCACCATTTTGGATCCAACTCGTGCGCGCAGACACACACACACATTCACACACACACACACACACACACACACACACACACACACACACACACACACACACACACACACACACCATATTGAATGAGTATTCTCCTCATAATGGAATTCACATTGAAGCCCTTTGACACCTTTGGTTATTATAGCCACTCCTCCATAAGTCCAGGTCACGAGCATCCTATTCAATCGAGATCCATAACTTCTTATTCCTCCCACGTCTCGGCGTAATGCTCACCTGTTATGAGCTTTGCGGGTAGGTATTACGAAGTGTGATATGATTTATTGATTTTAGATGTAGAATGTATTACTCATGGCCACGTGGTCTCTGTCCAGTAGCTGCAAACTCAAGTGATATTTTCATAGCACCGAGAGACCGAGCAGGTCGTAAATGAAAGGAACAGTCAAACCTACATGGTTTCATTTCACAAGTAATTATTTTAACTACATGATGACAAGTTAATGACACCCTGTGCCTGCTAGCTTTATTTGGGTACGAACTTGCAAGAAACTTTCGAATATCCATTGTTTCATTACCTCCTTGGCTGCGATTAGCTGCTTGCAGATATGAACAGGAGTAGTGGGCTATTTCCTCTTTGCTATTGCAATGTAATCGTAAAGCACAGAAACATACAGCACAGGGGTCCATTGTGCAATCATGACAAGAAGAAGAAGAACAACAACAACAACAACAACAGCAAGAGCGAGAATTGTTTGCCATACATGTCCCCTACCGATGTGATATTTTCTAAGTCCAAAAAGGGCATAACTCTGTGAAAAATTGACGAAATGCCCTGAAACTCAAACTTGTTCTGCAACTTATCTTACTAAAGCCATGTACTAAGTTTCACTTGAATATGTTAAGGGTAAGGGGAAAATTTGGAAAAAACACATGAAGGATGGACGGACATACCTACGGAGAGCAAGCCTACAATCCCTCCAGTAAATCTGGTAGGGCACTAATACGAGCGGAGAGTCTTGGGAGAAGTATTGATTTTGTATGATGTACCAATAGTTTTACTGTTAATGATAACTTAATAATACTGAGAATAATAATAATTGACATTTTGATAATAAATATAATGGTAATAGCATTCGTATGTATTCAGGTTATTGAGGGGGCACATACGCAGTGTCATTTCCCATGTGACGGGTGAAAAGCACTTGTCCTTTCTGTTCCCACCAAGATGGCCGGATGCTGATATTTCCTCCTCTTTCTTTTCTCTCATTCAGTGTAAAATTACAATTTTCCTTCCTTTCAATGGAATATCTCAATAACATTGCCATACTCTCAGTCTGCATTTTTCTTTGTAATTTGACACAATTATTTCCATGTTGGATCAAATTTCCCGTTTGTTGGACCATAGTTAGCTCGGATTACATCGTGCCACATCAACAATGCAGCTCTTGTGCAGCGCCTTTCATTAAATAGAAAAGTAATGAATCGCATTCATTGTAATATTGGCTTTTCATCTGATTTTTTTTTTAATATATAATAATAGGCCCAAGCAGAGTATTTATTACAAATGATGCGCAATAATGTGATGCACAATCTTCGACCAACTTCGATCGTGCTGTGGAACACATTGAATGTTTTTATAACATTGTGGCATCTCCATAAACCACAGGCAAATGCAGATTTACTATTTGGTTAATGTCAGGACCTCATAATAATGTCATACTCTGCAAGATAATGGGAATGCGAGAGATACTGCTGGATCAAACTCACGTCTAGACGACTGTGTCAACTGCACTAGCACAGAACTATGTTGTCAGTCGATCTGTTGTCTTTTATGGCATTTCTCAGGGTAACTGCGACCGAAATGTACATCATCAAATAATTGACCAAATTCTTGAACAGCATTGAAGCCATCATGAGGAACTTGAATAGGCAAAGATGGAGTCATCAGGATGACGCTGGATAGATTTCGGTTTTGGCTGCTACTCCTCAACCCTAAAACTTATTATCCAGGCACAGCCAAGTCAGCCTTCCAGAAACAATTCGCAAGTGTTCACCTCTCTGTAGCACATAGAAAAAGGAAAGAAAGATTTTTTTTTGTTCACATAGTCGAGGCTTGTGGAAGAGCTAGTAATATTACACTGAATTGATCAGTACATAGGAGGACAAGAGGAACAGTAGAGAGAGGGTGGGGAACGCCAACAGCAGAGCTGAAGGCCAAGATAGAGCGAGATTGGACAAACAATGGGTTTGGGGAGGAATTGGGGGGGGGGGGGAAACTTGTTTTGAGGTGTGTGTATTTTAAAATTTTTGGGTAAAAGACACACACACACACACTAAACACCAAAAACACAAACCAAAACACACATACTAAACATTTAACCACAAGTTACAGTGTTAACATGTTTCATAGTTGATCCAGTAATACCTTATTTTTTCTATAATCCAAGTGTTTGAACGTTCTACCACAGGATGTAAACATGACACAGGGGTAAATACACGACCCCAATCAATACAAAAGCCCTCTATTTATAATGAACTTCCTGTTCCTCTCATCTGTTACTTTTGTGATGCACTTCCATTTTGAGGGAAAATATACAGTATGTATATCAAAACGGAAATACATACTGGTGATCAGCAGGGCAAAGACAATGTGCTCGTGTGGCAAGTGATACTAGTTGCTGGCAGGTCGTGCAGCAAGCGCTGTGATGGGACTCGATCTGTGCCCTGCTGCCTCATCAGGTTAGGAGGTTCGATTCAGTTATATTAATGAGCCAAATATGGTCATGAATAAATGATAAGCAGTATGTTGGCCTGATGAGCCCATAACAAGAGCGAAATCTAGATCGACATCTCAGCTTTCGTCTATTTGTGGCCATAGGCTTTAATCTGTCTGTAAAGGCTTGAGGACCATACCTCCGAGTTTGGAGGTGATGTGTTGGTAAAATTTATGTACATGACGTCAGCGTCGTGTCATAGTCAGCATGCTTCTTCAGTTGAAAATATATGTATATATTAGGGCGCTTTTAGCTACTATGGTAAAAATTCAAATTTGTGATAGAAGTTTGCAGAACCTTCCAAATGGTGAGGTTACGTGAAAAACTAAAATCTTCCAAGTTTTATTAAGATTAAATAATATTTAGGACTTGCACAGGCACTTGACATCCTTCTCCATTAGTACAACATGGCGAAATTAAAATGAAAATCTCTTTTGATGAAAACAATTTTAAAAAATTCTCCTGAAAAGTAAATAATATGCCTTTATAAAATCAAAGTTTCCTTTGAGGCCTTTGGGTATTTCCATCGGTCATCCTCCATCACTTGAACAAGGTACTGCACTTGAGCCTCATCTCTTGTTCGACCAGCTTTCGTGAAATCTTGGATGAGGGCGACGCCTCTTTCGGCCGCATCATTCACGACGTTCAAAGAGTCAACCCTCTGCTTTGCTTTGACGTAGGATTCAAAGCTCTTCCAGTTTGATGGATCCTTTTCCTCGAGAAAGTCTTCTGGCAGCTCGAGGAGCGTAAAGAGATTTTTAGTTTGGGAGGAGCAGAGGTCAGACAGCTTCTTTCCCTCTGGATTGGGAAGCCAGACTCGTCGAGATGGATCCTCTGAACTCTCCACGTCCTTCTAATTCATGTTTATTACCATGGCGATATTTTCTGACGAATCTAAGTTGTCATCAAAGAGTGCAAGGCCGACGTTAACTTCGCTCAGGTACCACAGATGGCGGCTCATTGTTTTGTATGCAGCATAATTCAAGGAATGGAGGGCTTGAAGGAGCTGGAGGTCATTCTTTGGCGCGGAAGCAGCATTTCGAGCGTCGAACCAGGCCCTGATATAGTGCTTAGCAACAAAAAGACAGACCTGCTTGATCCCGCTAAACAGGCGTTCTGTGCGACATGTACTGCGCGATGATGACGCGCGTTTAGTGAGAAAATCAACGAACTGCCCTTGAAACATCCAGATCTTGAAGCAGTAAATTGCACGAGCCATCCAACGCGCTCGCATAACGGCGCCAGGTACCCTGAATGTTGGAACTTGATGTCCAGAAGGGATGCCTCCAAGGACAATGATCGTCAGTTGGAGAAGTTCTCTGTGGTCGTCTCGGGGATGCTTCTGCTTCAGAAGCTCTTGGGCATGCTGAATGACAGAATTGGCCCATGAATGGATATCGGTGGCTGTGCTTGCATCATCAGCAGCAGTCAAGTACTGCGTGAAATTAAAATGGAGCCAGCAGTCCCGGAAGGTTTGGAATAAGGTGATGTCTGGCCCTCGGGATGCTTCATCGACCGAAGAAGAGTAAATTGCTTCCAAAACAAGTTCTAAGACATAGTGCCGACACGCAAAATAAAGAAGTTGATGATCAAGGATGTTTTCAATACGAACACAGACCCCACCCCGGATTCCAGTATTAACCGCTGTCATGTCAAAACACATCCCTTTGACACGTCCGATCAGGTTCCACTCCTTAACTGTTGAAAAGATGACCGCGGCTGTTTCTTCCGCCTTGGAGTCTTTCAGCATCGGAATTGCCAGGATTTTTGACACACCATTCCCAGTGACCAGAATTGGCAGCCTGTCAACTTTGTCTCTTCCAGTTAGGTCTGGCATCAGCTTGGAATCCCAGTGGACTACCAGGGGTGTGTCAACCTTAAAGCTCTGCTTTATCTCTTCAGTGCGTTGCTTCCGGTGCTTAACACGAGCGGCACGAATGGCACTTGGACTGAGAGAAAGTTTATTGATGTCTTGTCCCAATTGCTTGGCAAATGGAATTAGAACCCGACTTGCAGAACGATCGCTAAGGAGAGTTCTATCCAGGGCCTCAGTTACTTCATATGTTAATCCAGTTGTCCCACGTTTTCTCTTCGGAGGCTGGGAATCACAGGTGGTTGGATGGATGGAAGAAGATGGTTGTCGACTTGGACTAGATTCAGTAGAGCTGGAGGAGGAGGAAGACTGGAGGTTGGCTGTTTCAGAAGTTGTGGCCATCTCCAAAAGCGCCTTCTGTTTCCTCTTTTTCTCTTTATCCTTACGTTTCATAATTTTCTCTGAAGTCCTGGCAGTCTTGTAGTCAAGACTCCCAATCTTTCCTGGACGCCCCTTTTCACGCTGAGAAGCAAGAAACTCCTTGTCCTCATCGATTTTTATAAGATTCATAGCATCAGCGTGAGCTCTGTCAAACAGCTCATCCAGGTCGGCCTTGAAATTGTCTTGTTTCTCTATGTTGGTAGCAGTCTTCCGATTGATGCTTTTCTTTAAACCCTGCCACGTTGTGTGTAATTTTCGCACATGGACTACCACATCAGGAAGGTGCTTAGTAGGAATCCCCTCTGTGGACCAGATGTTCATTAGCTCTAGTGATGATTGATTCACACTTGCAGTTAGGGTCTCATTCATTTCCACATGAAGGAACATCAAAAAACGGAGAACTTCGGCCTTAGAAGGAAGCTTCTGGCCAGGAAGTGTTGGATTAGGGGATCCAATCAGCCAAATGGCCTTTTTCGATCTAGTTCTGGAGGCCATTACCCCCAAAATATGCAGAAATTTCTGGTCTGAAAAAAAGAGAAAAAAGATCATGGTTAAGTGGGAAATGTTACAGAGTGGAAAGTACACATTGAAAAGTTACAAGTTTTTGCCAAGCTTGCGCGTTAATTCATGCACGCATGAAGAAATGCTCTGCTCACTGCTGTGCGATTGCACAACTTTCAACAAGAAATCTTTCCGTTTCCGAATTTTGGACCGATTTGGGACTTCATTATTTTTAGATTTAGCAATTTATGAGCTGATTTTCGTTTCTTCACATCAATATTTAATATCATTTTTATGCATTTAATTATACGAATATATTAATTAAACCCTCAAAACAGTAAATTCAGATGATCTCAAAATAAACTTTTAATTGATCTGCGAAAAGAGGAAAAAAATCATTTTTGGCAGTTTTTGATGTCCTTTGTGCAACTTTGCATCGCTTGCGCAAGTTCAAGAACATGACTCAAGAAAAAAATATTTTAACACAATGATTTCCAGTATGAACCTCACTGAATGGCGGGTTCTGCACATTAAAAAAAACTTTAATTTTTTAGACGCACCCTCGTATAATATATATATATATATATATATATATATATATATATATATATATATATATATATATATATATATATATATATATATATATATATATATATATATTGTTGCGAATTCGCGCCCGCCGGCGTGCGAACGGCCACGTGACTCGAATCGCGGCACGTCGCCCACCGGACGGACAATTCTGTCGTGACCCTCTCGGACTAACGCCGGAGCTAGTCACGGGTGGGCCTTTCGGCCTCACCACGATCGTGCCAATCGGCCACCCGCGTGGGATAGGGTTGTTTGCCAAACTCGACCTACCTAAGTACCCACGCGGAGAGTAGACCGGGCGATCGCACCTCGCCGCAGATCGACTCCAGACACAGGCCGCTTAAGCGATCCGTTCCGTACTATCGGGATAACCGAGTGGTGTTATCGTCGGCTTCGACGGTTCCGATTAATTATCGGGCGTATTAAGCCCACTACCAACCCTTTACATGAAGCAAGATGGAGATTCAATTAAAGAAAAGACGAAGCGAAACGGGAAAACAGTTCAACATGATGCACATTTATTCCGCGGCACACGGAGAGCACACATATACAGCCAAACAGAATGCACACATATATCAAATGCTACAAAAGAAATAATGACGCAGAGATACTACCGACTACGCGAGCACACGGCAACACTTAAACAGTTTTCTTTCACAGACGGCGCCGACACACATTTACTCAAAAGCAAAAGAAAATGGCCACCCTCAAAGACAAGGGGGCAGACGGGGCCTGTGGGCCAATATTTGCGCAGGACCTGAAGGAGCGGTCAGGTCCGCGAGACCGGGTGGGTCCTACCCGCATCTTCGTGCTGAGCCGCAAAGGTGGCAGCGCGGCGGTGCCCCGACTTCGTGCTCCTTCGCAGGTTTCGTTGGCACCGCTTGGAGTGGGGTGGGATCGGGGCCCCCTTTTCGCACTATCTCAGCGCGGGGGAAAAAGGGGGGGGGAAAAGGGGGGGGGAATTGTTGATGCTCTGGGAAAAGAGTATAGCTGGCTTGCTTGGGTCCCGTGAGAAGCGATTCCACCGCGACCTCGTCGCCAACCGCCGTCTTCCTTGCCTCAGACCCGAGCTCCTCGGACTCTTCCCCCAATTCTCCTCAGCTGACTGCTGAAAACCACCTGGACGCCCTCACCTCCCGACTCCACTCCGCGCTCCAACCCGACTTGACTGCCTCGCAACAACAACTCTTGCGCAATAACTCTTCTTTCTCTCTGCCCCAAAACTCTCTTCGCTTTTCTGCCACTCTCCGCTCTTCCAAACTGACTCTCCCTAGATTCGCCTTGCGCTCGACGCTTTATAGGCTGGCAGGAGAACCCATATGCAAATTTCCGGATCCAGATGAGCTCGGGGGTGGAGTCACGCTCGCCCATTGGACGGAGAAAAAGGGGTGTGAATCTCCCCTGATCCTAGAATTTGCATATCTCGATTCCACACAGACGCACCTGGAGGCGGGGCCAAACTGCCCCGTGCTTGCTGATTGGACCAATCAGAAGTGGGCATGGAGCATTCCTGATCCGCATTCTCCTCGGAAAGGCCGCATTTTGCACTCGCGGCTCGGCGCGTACCTTGTACGAGCCCAGGACAGCCCGACGCTCGGTGCTCACAGGTGGTGCGGGAATGGCCACAGAAGGAGAGAGGTGAAGGTGGTGGAGGGTTTTATGGTGGTGGTTTATGGCCATGGTGCCGTTTGGAATGGCGGTGATGCGATGTTTGCAGGAGCAAGTTGTGAAGGTAAAGATCGTGGCTGTTGGCGTTGTTGTTGTTGTGAAGCGGCGTTGTGGTTGGTGGTTGTTGTGTGATGGCGGTTGAGACCTGGTTGGTTCAAAATAAAGATAGAACAGAAAAACGGCTATCTCAAAGCATCGCAGCCCGAATGAATCACATTTATTCCCTCTAAACAACAGGTTTGGGGCTAACTACACACGTACTTACAGAGATATCTCACCTACGGGACCTGAATGGTGGTTTGCGAATTTCCACAACCGCAACACTATATATATATATATATATATATATATATATATATATATATATATATATATATATATATATATATATATATATATATATATATATATATATATATATATATGTGTAAGTAGACACCTCAAATTTAATCATTTCATCTGTATAATGCAATTTTACTCAGTGATTTGTCCTAATATTCAACTGCTTATTGGCAGAAACGACTTCCTGGGTCGTGTATGACAATTATTGATGCCTCAAACTCAGGGAGCATACGAGCTTTGTGATTTTCAAAGAGGACAAATTGCTGGCCAATTGGAAGGTGGAGTCGGCCAGCGTCAGATAGCTCAGAACCTTGGCATTCCGCTTTCTATGGTCAATTGGGTGATTGTGCAATTCACCAGCGAAGGCAAGGAATTCACAGCTTCCCGTTCTGGTCAATCTGGGCCCTCAGAAAGGTGCATTCGAGCTGTCAAGTGGTCCATTGAGAAAACTCCCCATTGCAAGGCAGCAGATGTTGCAGAGCAGGTCCAAGTCAGCTCAAGAACTGCCGTGCAGTACCTTCATCAACTGGGCTACAATGGGAGAGCAGCCAACGTTCACAGGAGAAATTAATGGGCTGACAAGATGGCCACCAGACCCTTGGAGTTTTGTCAAACTGTCATTTTTTCAGATGAGATCCAATTTGCTCAATTTTCTGAAAGTGAACACGTATGGGTATGGAGACTTCCCAGTCAAGTGTTCTCTTTGAACTGATGGCAGCCAATTGTCAAACAAGGTGGTTTTTCAGTGATGGTGTATGAAGCAATCTGGAGCACTGGTCGGTCAGAGCTTGTGGAGTGTGTTGGCAACATCATCTCTTTGACACATATTTCTATCCTTGAGGATGGACTTCTCCCTGTCTTCTCCACTCATCAGATGGTCAAAAACAACACTTTGTTTATGGAAGATTGAGCTCTGTGCCAGACTGCAAAAAAGACCATAGAATGGCAGGCCAGAAATGGGATCAAGCCCCTTCTTCCATGTCTCCTGACATGAATCCCATTGAACACCTCTGGGCCATATTGGATCGAGCTGTGCGGAAAAAGTCCAAGAAACCAACATCATAGGCAGGATTGACAAACCCTTTGGGTGAAGCCTGGGCAGAAGTCCCACAAGTGAAAAATTTGGAACTCGTTAGTTCTATGCCTGAAAGAGTAAAAGCATTGAAATCTGCAAATGGCAAGTCTACAAAATACTCGTGTATGTATTAAAATGAATCAAATATACTTCAAATGTTCAATAAATATATATTTTTTTCAATCATGGTGTCTCTTCTGTCATGTCTCTGGATATATACATATATATATATATATATATATATATATATATATATATATATATATATATATATATATATATATATATATATATATATATATATATATATATATATATATATATATATATATATATATATATATATATATATATATATATATATATATATATATATATATATATATATATATATGTGCCACCAAAGCAGCGCCGACCTGCCGAGGCATGGACTTTATAAGACCCCTGAAGGTGTCCTGTATGTATATATATATATATATATATATATATATATATATATATATATATATATATATATATATATATATATATATATATATATATATATACACATATATACATATATATACATATATATATATACATATATATATATATATATATATATATATATATATATATATATATATACACATATATACATATATATATATATATATATATATATATATATATATATATATATATATATATATATATATATATACACATACATATATATATATATATATATATATATATATATATATATATATATACATATATATATATATATATATATATATATATATATATATATATATATATATATATATATATATATATATATATATATATATATATATATATATATATATATATATATATATATATATATATATATATATATATATATATATATATATATATATATATATATATATATATATATACACACACACACATATATACACTGATCAGCCAAAACATGACCACCTGCCTAATATGCTGTATATATTGGTCCTCCATGTGCCACCAAAGCAGCGCCGACCTGCCGAGGCATGGACTTTATAAGACCCCTGAAGGTGTCCTGTGGTATCTGGTACCAAAACATTAGCAGTAGATCCTTCAATTCCTGTAAGTTGCGAGATGGAGCCGCCGTGGATCAGACTTGTCGGTCCAGCACATCCTACAGATTCTCAATCCGATTGAGATCTGGAGAATTTGGAGGTCAGGGCAACACCGTGAACACTTCATCATGTTCCTCAAACCATCGCTGAACAATGTGTGCAGTGTGGCAGGGCGCATTATCCTACTGAAAGGGGCCACTGCCATCAGGGAATACCATTGCCATGAAGGGGTGTACCTGGACTGCAGCGATGTTTAGGTAGGTGACACGTGTCAAATTGATGTCCACATGAATGGCCGGACCCAGGGTTTCCCAGCAGATCATTGCCCAGAGCATCACACTCCCTCCACCGGCTTGTCGTCTTCCCACAGTGCATCCTGGTGATATCACTTCCCCAGGTAAACGGCACACACGTACACGGCCATCCACGTGATCTAAAAAAAACGGGACTCATCGGACCAGGCGACCTTCTTCCATTGCTCCAAAGTCTAGTTCCGACGCTCGTGTTCCCATTGAAGGCGCTTTCGATGGTGTACAGGGGTCATCATGGGCACTCTGACCGGTCTGCGGCTACGCAGCCCCATACGCAGCAGGGTGTGATGCACTGTGGATTGTGACACATTCCTCCCATGACCACAATTAAAATTTTCTGACTTGTGCCACAGTAGACCTTCTGTCGGTTCGGACCAGATGGGATAGCCTTCGTTGCCCTCGCGCATCGATGAGCCTTGGGTGCCCAACACCCTTTCGCCGGTTTGTGGTTTGTCTCTCCTCAGACCACTGTCGGTCGGTACTCACCACTGCTGACCGGGAGCACCCCACAAGCCTTGCCATTTCAGAGATGCTCTGACCCAGTCGTCTGGCCATAACAATTTGGCCCTTGTCAAAGTCGTTCACGTCTTTACTTCTGCCCATTTCTCCTGCATCCAACACATCAACTTCAAGAACTGACTGTTCACGTGCTGCCGAATATATCCCACCCCTTGACAGGTACCATTGTAACAAGATAATCAATGTAATTCACTTCACCTGTCAGTGGTCATAATGTTTTGGCTCATCAGTGTATGTACATACATATATATATATATATATATATATATATATATATATATATATATATATATATATAACTATATATATATATATATATATATATATATATATATATATACATATATACATACATACATATATATAATGTATATATTGCATATATCTTCTTCTTCTTCTTTCGGCTGCTCCCGTTAGGGGTCGCCACAGAGGATCATCCATTATGATCCGAATAGTGATTTGGCACATGTTTTACGCCGGATGCCCTTCCTGACGCAACCCTGGTCGCCTCTTATGACACAGGGATAGATAGATATATATATATATATATATATATATAGATATATATATATATATATATATATATATATATATATATATATATATATATATTTATACACACACACACACACACAAACATCAAACGCATCTCCTGACTGTTGTGATGACCATCTCTGCGGATTATGTCTCACACGGTAAAACTATGTAATGCACAAAGAACAACCATCTGTCTGCCACGCAGACAATTGTTCCCACTTATGCAAACAATTAAACCAAAAATCACGTGATGCGATTGGCGGGTAAATCAAAACATGTGAAGTGTGGCGAGCACTCCCCCAATCGCCATTGGTTGTTGTCCTACACCAAATCATCACCTCCAACCCGGAGGCCTCTGCCTGGCGACCCTGTGAAACAAACAATGATTACAAAATCAACAGCAGTTAAACAACAAATGCAGCCGCCTATCCAGATTTCAGACTTATTTGCCCTCATCAGGACAGCAAACTGATAAATATCGAACCAATGATGACCACATTCGTCGTTTACACATCAGACGCATGACTATGTCCAATGCAGATCGGGGGAGTGTATCTGGAGATCGGGGGGGGGGGGGAATTGTGTCCAACACGGTGCCTTCATGTTGGGAAATTTTTTCACAAACCTTCATTGCTCTTCTGTGTATTGTCCTGTACTTCTAAACACAAATTCCACGAAGAACATCCTTGCTTTGAGAGTCAGAGCCATTTTCATCTGTGACTTAGTTAATCCTGTGGGAAGAGAAAAACATTCATTCATATTCGCAGGTGCCCATGGACTTTATGATCACCCTGTGTATAAATATAAATATAAATATAAATATCTATATATTAATTCTTATTACCCTCGCCGAAGGAAAGGGTGTTGCGTTTGGATCCGTCTGTCTGGTTGGTTGTCTCTTTGTTTGTTTGTTTGTTTGTTTGCCCGCACAGAACTTTTGAGTTTTTCTCCACAACCGCTTGTCAGATTGAGTCGAAATTTTCACAATAGGTGTGACTACTCATGTAGAATGTTTTAAAGAGAATTATGACGTCACAGGTCACGTGGTGTGGCAGCCATGTTGGAAAAACGGAAAATAATTGGAGCTCTATGTTTCTCTGAAACTGCAGCAAGCAAATAATTGAAACTTGGCACATGGCAAGTACACCTCATGTGGAATGAATGTGATCTTTTAACACATCATAGTTGCCTTCCTTATGACGTCATAATTGTAAATGTATAATGCTACATATGATCAGTATGAAAAATATTGTTTGTATACATATGAAAATGCTACATATGAAAAATCAGTATGGAAACTTCACATAAATGGTCCCCAAGCCATGGGTTTACAAGTTTGTTAAGGAATATTTGATAGGTCACATAGTTTGGCAGCCATATTGGATTGAAGAAAATATTAAATCATGTTTTCTCTGGAACTGCTTAATCAATCGAAGTGGAACTTTAAATTTATGATCTAGGAGTGATGGGGAATTTATGTTTTAAATTTCAACTTGATTGGACACATGGTCTGGCAGCCACAATTTTTTAATGTTTTTGACATGGTTTTATTTATTTATTTATTTTTGAATAACGCTCACTTGGCTGTGCCTGGATATGTTTGAGGGTAGAGGAGCAGCAGCTGAAATGTGAATCCTATCCAGGTTCCTCCTGATGACTTCGTCTTTGCTTTTTTACTTTCTTGGGTTCCTTCTGATAACTCCAATGCAGGACGATATCTATTTGGTCTTACATTTTATTTGAATTTAGTTTATTTTAATCCCATTCTAAATTCAATTGAATAATGAATAATAATATTTTAAAAAAACTCATGGTTCAGGGTCAGGTGTCCAATCAAAGCACGGTTGCATCAAAGCGGGACGTCTTGGTACCCGGTAATCACTGCCAGAAGTTATAAAGTGGTAGTTCTAATTATGTCTCATTAATTACGTAACACATCAGTACACAAACACCACACAAAATACACCACACAAAAGAAATACTGGCAAGGGTCTGCAATCTCTGATTGCTCGTTTTCTTGTTATTAATGTTTTTCATTCAATTGCACAAAATCCAAAACAAAAAAGTAATAACTACTTGCATAAGGCTTATCTATGCGTGTAATAATTGCATGTATAATAGATAAGCCTTGTGCATGTACTTAATGCTATCACCAAACTCTTCATCTCATGGTGTTTTACTGAGCCTTAGAAGTAGCAGAATTTTTTCCACAGGGAACATTTCATTATTCGACATGATACAAGTCAACAGAAGTGGAATCCTTAACAGGAAATGGACTCTTGGTCCTTCGTCGATGCTGCACATTCTCCTCGCAGCATCCACGTACACCACACGTCATCATCATACATCGTATGTTCCTACGGTCACTACCTCCTTCGATAAAATGATGTGTTGTCATGAAATTCGATTGAGAAATCCTTTTGCTGCTGGTGCCTGATCCTCTCCAGCAGGAGTGCTAAGTTGGGGCAGGAATCTTGTAATTTGTTTAGGGTGCAGGAAATAACTTTCCTACACTTTGCCTGTTTGTGAAAGACACCGTTGGATATTTTT
Organism: Eptatretus burgeri; assembly: GCF_056783735.1. NCBI lineage: Eukaryota > Metazoa > Chordata > Myxini > Myxiniformes > Myxinidae > Eptatretus > Eptatretus burgeri. The sequence continues at coordinate 33,279,688 of NC_140976.1, read as the reverse complement.
GTTCACTAACCAATGCTAGCAAATGGGGCACCTGGCTTAATGTCTATCCGAGGGACGATGCCCCTTGTGATGCAAAAATCTGACAATTTATGTCCGGGTCGGAAGGTAGGTTTTGTCACATTGGAAGAAAATGTTGGAAGGTAATAACTTGCACATTTTTCTCAAAAAGACCATGTTTGATCGGACTTTGGCCAAATATGTACAGATCGTCCTCACACTGCCCCCTCCCCCTCCCGAAAGACACATTAAAAGCGTCCCTCTCTGTTAGAGGCACCAATGGTGTATTTCCCCCATGATCGATCCATGAGCCGAAAAAATAATAATAATACAAGTTGCGATCTTGCTCAACCATTAATAAAAATTATTGTACATCTTTTCCTGCTGCTTGCTCGTACATTACCTCCTGACCCATTTACCATTCCATAGAAATCAATTTTCACTGCATAACAATCCTATCCTTAAGAGAGTGTTGCCAGTCGCGTAATTTTACCATTATCTGGAAAAGCTCAATTAATTGAAGCCATTGTCTATTTTCGCTTCCCTTTTCCATTGCTATGTATCAAAAATGGGATACTAGTGTTTCAAAAATCAAGCAAAATGGAGAACAGTCCATAAACCAAAGAGCTTTTCTTCATTCCGATCAACTTGGTGATTATTCTTCCTTCACTTTTTTCATTTATATTTTTCACTTGGAAGTCGTGGGTTACGATGTGTAAATTATGGAGGAAAATTCTGATTTAATGCCATTTACTTCCAGGCTATAAGGAAGGCAACAAAAGGTGAAATTTTTTAAAGGGGGTGTAGACTTTCTATAGGAACTGTAAATCATGGAAAGTTTCATTTTCCTGTGTTTTCAGGTTGAAGTGAGTGGAGACTGTAAAGAAGAAATTAATAGAGTTAGCATTTGAGAGAACAGCAATGTCAGGTTTGACAAAGATCTGAAAAGACAAAGATTTGACAAAACAAACCAAGAGGAGATGAGAATGCTCTGGTATTCCCAGTTGCAATGTATGGATGTGAGTCAGGAAAATGGAAAATAATGGAAGAAGATTGATGGTTTTGAAATGTGGTGTTGGAGATTAATGTTAAAAAATTTCACGGACAGCAAGAGGAAGAAACAAATCAGTGCTTGAAGAAATTAGAAAGGCACTCGGTAGAGCGCATACCTCCGCAAGGCTGCGCAGTTTATGTTCTGTATCCCACTTATCGCAGGACTACAATGCACCCCCCCCCCAAACTTCCCAGTAATGCACTTTGTTGGTATATTTTTGTTCCTTGGGATGTCCTGGGTCGCACGAAATATCTTGGGATGGAATTGTACTTTTTATTGATAGGTACCCTTAATCACGCGAAGCGATTTTTGTACTCTGAAATTTTGGGGTATGGTTGCTTAGCAGCCTCCTGTCTCAGTTTGAATACACTGTTCGTTGAATGTTGCATATCATTTAAAAGGTTATTCAATTGCCCGTTCGATGGTGTATCAAATGTGCATTTCTGTTAAATATTGATCCGAGCAGAGTCATGCAGTCACAATGATAAAGAGTCAAAGCAAACACTTCATCGAATTACTCAATCAAATTAACAGGACGTATTCTGATTATTTATACGTAACCTTAAGTAGCCTACTGTTTAATCTACCGTATCTATTAGAGGGAGGAAACTTGATAGCTTGTGACGATTTTTCAGTGCACACAGCCGAGATATTGAGATTACATCATCGTGCAGTTTATCCACATCATGGCTCCTCGCGAATGAGTTTGCAGTCTCCGGGTGATGGAGATTCAGAGATCACCTACTACTATACACTCTAACTTTGCATGAGTGATTGTTTATTGTTCATTCGGAGGCTTTGGATGAGAAAAATTACGTCCACTTTTATATATTTCGATACAATTGCACTTTCGACCCGATATTTATGGATTATCAGATGTTGTAAAAAGTAATTTTTCATGTTGAAATTTAAGGTGTTTGTGTGGTTCCTTAACAGACTGTCCATCCCATTTTGAATGTTCTGTTCCAAGTTTTCTATATTATTGGAGCTGTCATTGATATACTTCTTCAATGATGTAAATATTATCCATATCCGATAAATAATGACCTGATTATAGAATTGCCATCACGATAACGATTGAGAAAAATTTTGGATTGAATTTTCAAATGAACTCTATGAAGCGACATAGTTGCTGCAGTTGTGATTTTACATCATGGTACCTAATGTAGACTCATAACTATTGGTGGTGGCCGCTATACGAGGGTCGGTATTTCTTCCCTACAGATCATGTTGACCCATACCGTCCAAAGCTAAATGATGGATCAAATGGAGACGACAAATAAGAGAAAGTGCAGGTATAGTGAAGACTTTAGGTCATGTGCTTCACAAGCAAAGAAGTCCAATCCTCTGATCTGCACAAGAAGCCTTTCATTCTTTTTCATAACTGCTATTTCTTTGATAGTTTCCCCTCCATCAAATTAAAATCTTGAAGTAGCTTTAGTTGTCTATAACCCCTTGGTCTTTGTCTATTTACGACCTTCTTTGTTATAAAATATGCAGTTGAGCTTGAGTATCTGTTTGGCTCCATCTGCTAAGGATCTTCTTGAGCCACGTGATGAGCATGATGGTTCAGGATTCGATTCATTAGACTTGGCCAACCTGTTTCTGTTCATTGTAAAACATTGATAACAGTCTCTGTGGTATCCTTGGTTCTCCTTGTATGCCTTGGGTATTACTTTACCGGTGTCTTCCATCCTTGATGCACAGCCTGGTGGTTGTGCGTGCCGTGAATCGTTTATCGTGCAGACTTTTGTCTTTTGTCAGCATACGTTGTTTCAGAGAAGAATGTGAAATGTTCACACTTTGAAGCGCTGAAGTGAAGCACACAATCTTCTTTCTTTCTCGACTCGAAGTCTTCACTATCCCCGTGCCTTCTCCTCTTTGCCGTCTCCAGTTGATCCATTGTTCAGGTTTGGATGGTATGGGTCAACGTTATCTGAAGGAAAGACACACCGACCGCAGTAAAGTTGCCATCACCAATATTGACATGTCTACATCAGGTACCATGATCAAACATCACAACTGCAGTAACTATGTGGCTTTCGAAGAGTTCATTTGAACATTCGATCCAACATTTTCCTCAATCGTTATAGTGATTACAATTCCATAATAAGGTCATTATTTATCGGATATGGATAATATTTACATCATTGAAGAAGGAAATCAATGACGGCTCCAATAATATCGAACACTTGGAACAGAACATTCAAAATGGGATGGACAGTCTGTTAAGGAACCACACAAACCCCTTAAATTTCCACATCAAAAATCACTTTTTACAACATCTGATAATCCATAAATATCGGGTCTTAAGTACAATTATATCGAAGTATAAAAAAGTGAACATAATTTTTGTCATCCAGATCCTCCAAATGAACAATAAACAATCACTCATGGAAGGTGAGAGTGTAGCAGGTGATCTCTGAATCTCCATTGCCCAAAGACTGCAAAGTCCTTTGCGAGGAGCCATGATGTGTATGTGGACCTTAACCAAAATCTAACCAACTTCTTGCCACCTACCCAACTCATCCTCATCGTTTTGTCATCACTCGTCCACAAGTTTTTGAAATATCATTCTATATGCCGTTTTGGCCCCCATCTCTCATTGGTGAGGAATCACTTATAGAATTTTAAAAAATTCCAGTATCTGGATGCGGAACTGGAGCTTCACCAAAATCGAATCAATTCGTCGTTGTCACACACCCAACCTGTCCACCAAGTTTCTTTCGAATCCGTCCACAACTTTTTGAGATATCCCACTCATAGGTAGACAAACAAACAGACACGGGTGAAAACATAACCTCCATCCTCCTTCGGTGGCAGAGGTAATTCCACCACCATGTATATCAGTATCGCGGATTATAAAACAGAAACTCTCATACTTTGGACACATCACATCAGAAAATGAAAGTCTTGAGAAGTAAACCGTGCTGGGTGTGGTTGAGGGAAGAATGGGAAGGGGCAGACCTTGAATGTGCCAGATGGATTGGGTATAGGCTACAACCACGCTGTGTCTGTCTGCCAGACCTACTGAAAGCAGTGCAGGATAGGGATGTTTGGAGAAATCTGATAATGAATGTCACCAGAAGTCTGCCACGACTTGACAGAACTCGATAGTAACTCAATAATAACCCATCTGCAGTGTAAGCATTAGAAAACCTACTGCAGCATTCTCAGAGCAGGCCTTTAATAATAGCAATTCCTTTCGCGCCATGAAGCACATTGGGCTACTGAGGCAATTTCATTGGTTAAGGGGGCACAATCCTGGATGGGTCACCGCTCCGACGCATGATACTTGAATGGCTCATTTTTCCCACAGCTGCTACTCATTTGCCAACCTCGGAAGGATGACAGGCTAAGTCAACCCACCTGGTGTTATCTATCTCATGACAGGGCCTTGAACTCAGGACCTTTAAGATCCAGCCATCTTAATTGTTAAGCCACCACAAGTCTTCAGAGCAGACCTTTACCCTGGCATTATTCCAATTTTACATTACGGATTGGGCATACAGTTGGCCACCATCCATCCATCCATTGGGACCATACTCTGTGCAGAGCGCTGGTGCTACCTAAGCAGTCTCCTTAGCTATTGTGCGCCATCCTGGACAGGTTGCCACTCCGGCACAGTATACCAGCAAGCTGTCACTCATTTTACCGAACTCAGAAGGATTGCAGGCAGTCAACCCCACCTGGTATTAATTCAACAACCGAGTGGGATTTGAACTCAGGATCCAAGGAACACAGGCCCACCACCCTAATCATTAAGCCAACACCAGACATGTTGGCCACCTTGTGTCCATGAAGACCTTTCTTGGCCAGAATGGTTATAAAGTGTAAATAGTGGTTCTTCAAGATATAGTCTGTCTCAATGATTATACATTTCTGTTTCAGCATTACCAGCGGTGTTATATTTTTCAGGAGCGAGGAAGAGTAATGTGAAATTTATCTTGGTCGAATGCAATTTTCTTCGCTTTTTGACTAATGCTTTGACTTATCCACGCTGGCAGATGGTCAAACTGTAATTGACAACCTGTCACGGGAGTGGGGAAGTTTACAACGTAAAATAGAAGTAAGTAAAGTTGTAAAAGCATTTCCCAGAGAAGCTGGCAGGTCATCAATAAAAAAAAACGGGACAACCTTTGGACTAAAGATGCTGACACATTGGCAAGACCAGCTTCCTGGGGCCAAGAGGATGAGAGGAGACCCTCAAAGGCAGACAACACCTGTGAACAGGAAAAGGTCAATCAGCCGTTCGTGCATGGGGCTCAAGTTGCTAATTAACGCTTGCTGAATACAAATAGATGCAAAAAAGTGTCTCTGTATATGGATGGGAAAAGGCCCCGTAACTTTCAGGAAATCTGTGTAAAAAAAATAACAATAATAAAGGATAAAATCAAATTATGCAATAATCACTGTCAGTTGATTGAGGCAATTATAGTGCGTGGTTTAATTATGGGGGGGTGGTTTGGTCATGCTGGATGGTTTCTGGTTTGGTTATCCTGGTTGGGTTGGTTATTTTGGGTGGTTCAGTGATTAGGTTCAGTGGTTTGGTCATGTTCAGTGGTTTGGTCATGCTGGGTGGTTTCTGGTTTGGTTATCCTGGGCGGGTTCGGTTATTTTGGGTCGTTCAGTGATTAGGCTCGGTGGTTTGGTCATGTTTGGTGGTTTGGTCATGCTGGGTGGTTTCTGGTTTGGTTATCCTGGGCGGGTTCGGTTATTTTGGGTGGTTCAGTGATTAGGTTCGGTGGTTTGGTCATGTTTGGTGGCTTGGTCATGTTTGTTGGTTTGGTCATGATTGGTGGTTTGGTCATGCTGGGTGGTTTCTGGTTTGGATATCCTGGGTGGGTTGGTTATTTTGGGTGGTTCAGTGATTAGGTTCAGTGGTTTGGTCATGTTTGGTGGTTTGGTCATGCTGGGTGGTTTGGTTATTTTGGGTGGTTTGGTTATGCTAGGTGGTTTGGTCATGCTGGGTGGTTTGGTCATGCTGGGTGGTTTGGTCATGCTGGGTGGTTTGGTCATGCTGGGTGGTTTCTGGTTTGGTTATCCTGGGTGGGTTGGTTATTTTGGGTGGTTCAGTGATTAGGTTCAGTGGTTTGGTCATGTTTGGTGGTTTGGTCATGCTGGGTGGTTTGGTTATGCTGGGTGGTTTCTGGTTTGGTTATCCTGGGCGGGTTGGTTATTTTGGGTGGTTCAGTGATTAGGCTCGGTGGTTTGGTCATGCTGGGTGGTTTGGTCGTGCTGGGTGGTTTGGTCATGCTGGGTGGTTTGGTCATGCTGGGTGGTTTGCTCATACTGGATGGTTTCTGGTTTGGTTATCCTTGGCGGGTTGGTTATTTTGGGTGGATCAGTGATTAGGCAGTGGTTTGGTCATGTTTGGTAGTTTGGTCATGCTGGGTGGTTTCTGGTTTGGTTATTCTGGGCAGGTTGGTTATTTTGGGTGGATCAGTGATTAGGCAGTGGTTTGCAGTTTCTTCCCCAATGGTCAGTCATTGAAGGAATTTGTAATCTGTTCAAGGTAGCCACGGTAACTCGCCTACTCTTCACGAAAGACATTGTGGATTATCTACCATCCACCAGCGACCAATTCTGGCAGATTGGCCCTCCTGTTTAATGTCCTCCCGATGGATGGTGCATAGGTTATGATGTATCGCCCCACTTGAGAAACACCAATGTAACAGTTTATAGCTGGGTGTGGATTCAAACCCAGGCGAAACAGCTCTAAGGTGAGTATGCATACCTCTGGGCTATCGTACCTGTACCTCTATAAGCGGCTGTACATATAAATAAAAGTATATTTATGTTTTACCACCATCTCTAAATTTACTTAATTATCGAAGAATTTTAATGTTGGTCATCTTGAGCAATTGTGAGTATTTCATTCGGATAACTTTTTAAACGTAATTGTACGACTTCCTTCCTTTCTCCACCATTCCTCCCACTCCATAGCAGCGCAGGGAAAATAAATAAAGCAGATAATTATTTTGAGGACATTTGTACTTTTGGGTCAGAAAAGACCAACGGTACGACGGTAAAAGCAGGTTCTCCATCATGCGTTGTCGTGCGCAGACGTAAATTCCCCTGGAAGAAATACACAAAAGGAATGTCAGTGCTTTAATGACCACACCTGTAAAAATGAATGCGTCATATTTGTATGCACAATTCCCATAGGTCATTGCTCACAACACATGACGTTTGCTTATTGTATTTTTCTTGGCATGGTTCACATCTCGGAGAATGCTCGGCTCCGCTATATCCACAGCTTGCATCCATCAGTGTACCCGACACAAAGCCGTGCACACATTAGTTCTCAAGGCCCAGCCAATTGTGGGATAATCTTATTTGGTAAGAATCCCTGAGGATACTGCCACAAATTCCAAAAGTTATGTTGGCCCTGTATTTAACTGCACAATTGGCTGATTTGTTTGCTATGCTTCAAAAGATTTGTTTGCTATGCTATGCCTTGCTTCAAAAGACCTAGCCCAATTATGATGTTGAAGACAAAACGGTTGCATGACAAAAGTCATTAACATTTAATGTCATTCCCTTCTTTGTATCCGTCCACATAGGCAAGGCACTGAGACCGTGATTCTCTTAACAGTGAAGATGGAGAACGACACGGTACCACGGCAAGGACGTTTGCTCTGGCAGGTCTACAGACCAGGCCAAATAGCAGAAGAAAACACCGACACCATCATCACAGAAATGCCCCCGAGCCTGGAAGGACCACAGTTCATCCGAGCCTTTCCTGCGGTGAGTAGATGTCCTCGGTGTCTGCTGAGTCCATACCACACCGCTTGATTGAGTCGCGAGATCCGTTCATTGGGAAAATTCGACTTGCTACATCTACTGATGTTTCAACGATTCTCGGTCTACAATTTGTTAATTTTGGAAACTTCTTGTCTTTCTAAGGTTTTTCCTTCTTCTTATTTCTTTACCTTGAAAGGTAGGATTACACTCAGTCTCTTTATTTTGAAATCCCACCTATTTAGTCCCCCCATTTCCCACTCTCCTTCTCTCCGATAAGTCATGTATCTCCATTAAAAAGTGCAGAGTATACATTGTTTGCATCCTTGCTGGATACATGGTTGTGCCACTGATGCAGAGCCCCCCCCCCCTCTATGTCAGAGCAGGAATTTGTAATTTGTAATTTGTTCAGGGTGCCGGCAATGATTTGCCAAGTCCTCCCGAAGGAACTCATGCCAGCAGATGTGACGTCCAGTTTAACGTCTATCCGAGGGACGGCACATTTTGAGATGTAACACACCACCTGCAAAGCACCACGGTGACTGCTTATTGTCTGGTCAGGCATCGGAGGCAGGCTAGGCAGGTAAAAAGGTAAGTGCACCTTTGCACAATAATTATTATTTTGTATGCAGCCTGTGGCTACTAGTTGCATCATTGCTGGTAGTGGGGCAACTTAGCTAAATATAGGATAACAATTGTGCATTTTGTGAGGAAAGCACCAAATTTGGCACACTAGTAGCCTATCATATTATGAACAAATTTGGATATTGGGCCATCTCAAATTCAGCCGCTGATGGCTGTGGCAGCCATTTTCCACTGCCATCAAAAATTTTGAGATGGCCCAATATCCAAATCTGTTCATAATATGATGGGCTACTAGTGTACCAAATTTGGTGCTTTCCTCACAAAATGCACAATTGTTATGCTAAGTTGCCCCACTATGGGAGCATGGAACTGCCCCATGTTTCCAGTCTTCTTCTTCTTCTTGCGTATGGCACCTTAGCTGCAGGGGTAGCTATCATTTCTTGGAAGAGCGACTGTGTCGCTGATGCAGTGCCCCTCTGCCAATGCACACTGGTACTCATTTCGCCGATCTCGGAAGGATGATAGGCTGAGTCAACCCCCTGGTGTATTAATTCATCAGCTAACTGGGCTTGAACTCAGGATCCTGAGATCGCAAGCCACCACCCTAACCACTGAGCCAACACCAGGCTTTTTCCTGTTTCCAGTAACCTGGTACTCATTTTGAGTACCTCGGAGGATGACAGGCAGAATCTACCCACCTGGTGTTGTTTAACAGAATGGCACGGAGTTCGAACTTAACACCCTGATATCTAAAGCCAGCAGCTTAACCGCTAATCCAACACCAGGCTTTGTACAATCATGTTGGACATTGCATTTGTTGTCATAATTAATATTACTGATTAATTATTTATCTATATATCTCTCTATTTTTTGCATGAAGTCACATTTTGTTGAAAGATACACATTGCTCATTTCACGTCCTCACAGTTGAACGTCAGACATTATTTCGACCTTAATTACACGAAGCATAGGGAGGCGTTGTCCGTTCACATCCAAGCAGCCAACCGTGCGGTTTCACCACCGGTGTGAATACACAGAATCTCGTGGAAAAGGCATCTCTGCCCATCTCCCCAACATCAAGGATCCCTTTCTCTGCAATTACAAATACCTGTTACAGCAATGGTGAAACAATTTCCATCCCATTGGACAAATTATGTGCTGTTCCATCAGCAATTTCAGACTTAAACTGTAGCTTTTAGTTTTCACCTGATTTATAAACACCCTTCTTAGATCTGTATTTGTAAATTGAAGTGGAAAGCAATGCGAGGTTTAATTATTCAGAAGGGGACACCTGTGCGGTTAAACATGGAGGTGAAACAGTTTATCTCCTGCCCTGGTTTCCAGTTATTATATTACAAGGTCATCGTTACTATAGTTCACGGACCGGTGTGTGTGTTTTTGTATTTGTTTGCATGTTTGTTTATGCGTTTGTTTGCTTGTTTGTGCTTCTACAGTTCTGTGCCAATTACATCCAGACTTGCTACAGAGGATCAGCATGACCCCAATTAGTGTATTTGGTGTTTTTATATTTGTCGGTGGTCTTGGAGAGGGGGAGGGGGGTTAAGGGAGGGGACCCAAATTCTCTGTGTAAATGTGTCGTTTAGCACCGCCTCCAGGTGTGGGAGGGTATTACAAGTCTGACATTTTTATTTTTAATACGCTGTCGTGTATTTACAGTGCAGTATTCCTGTCCCCACGTTTTCCAGTGCAGTGAGGTGTTTTGAATTACGAGTGCGTGCCCGTACGTGCAAAAAAAAACAACTTTCAAACCGCGTGCCAGAAACAACCACACAGGCCGTTGCTTCACTCTCGCATGCCCGTACATGCGTGGTCGTATGTGCGTGGCCGTACGTGAAAAAGACTTTCAAACTGCGTGCCAGAAACAACAAACACACAGGCCGTTCCTTCGCTCTCGTGTGCCCGTACGTGCATAGCCGTACATGCAAAAAAATAACTTTCAAACAACCACACAGGCCGTTCCTTCACTCTCGTAAACGACGACTGGATTGGGGCATTGTGTTTATCTATAAATGTGCATAAGAAATCGAGAAATTATTAGAATACAGTAAGTCATCACTATCAGGAAGTCCGTACGTTGTAACCCGTAATGGGGAACGCGCTATAACTTGGCCATAACTTGGGAAACACTTGTCCGATTAATTTCAAACCTTGAAAAGGCAAACAAACAGAGATTGCTGGAATTATAGATAGAAGATAGATACTGTGGGTGCAAAACGCCAAGCAACGTGTCCTGTCATTGGTAATGAAGGATCTCTTCCCCAACGGCCACGCCTACGCAGCAACGTGTCCTGTCATTGGTAACTAAGGCACCCTTTCCCCATCGGCCACGCCTACGCAGCAATGTGTCCTGTCATTGGTAACTAAGGCGCCCTTTCCCCATTGGCCACGCCTACGCAGCAACGTGTCCTGTCATTGGTAACTGAGGATCTCTTCCCCAATGGCCACGCCTACGCAGCAACGTGTCCTGTCATTGGTAACAAAGGATCTCTTCCCCAATGGCCACGCCTACGCAGCAACGTGTCCTGTCATTGGTAACTGAGGATCTCTTCCCCAATGGCCACGCCTACGCAGCAACGTGTCCTGTCATTGGTAACTGAGGATCTCTTCCCCAATGGCCACGCCTACGCAGCAACGTGTCCTGTCATTGGTAACTAAGGATCTCTTCCACAATGGCCACGCCTGCGCAGCAACGTGTCCTGTCATTGGTAACGAAAGCGCCCTTTCCCCATTGGCCACGCCTACGCAGCAACGTGTCCTGTCATTGGTAACTGAGGATCTGTTCCCCATCAGCCACGCCTACGCAGCAACGTGTCCTGTCATTGGTAACTGAGGATCTGTTCCCCATCAGCCGCGCCTACGCAGCAATGTGTCCTGTCATTGGTAACTGAGGATCTTTTCCCCATCAGCCACGCCTACGCAGCAATGTGTCCTGTCGTTGGTTTGGTAAATAAATGGCCATAACTTGGGAACCACTTGTCCGATTAATATCAAACCTTGAAAAGGCACATCCTCAGGTCTCCAGCAATATACCTGGCAAGTTTCAATTAGATCGGACCAGTGGTTGTTGAGAAACAGCAGTCACACACACACACACACACACACACACACACACACACACACACACACACACACACACACACACACACACATTGCTGGAATTATAGATAAATTAGCAGTCGGTATGTTTTTGCTTCATGCATGTAACCCGGGTTTTTAATTTTTTCCCTACACGGAGCTGTCACTTGCCTATACACCGCCAAAATAAAGGTACCCGCGTCAGAAGAACGTGTTGCATGCTTGGAACAAGACCGCCCATCGGGCAGGTACTCTGCTAGTTCAAGTAATTTGAATACCGAAGGAGGACATTTGGACCATCAAGCATGTGCTTTATAAACACCACTGATTCTATCCTTCAATTTATTGCTACATAATCACAGTGGAGTAGTGGGGGGATCGAGAGGGAAGGGAGAAGAACACTGGGGTAGGCACAGGGACATCAAGAGGGTAATGTTTCTTTATATTTTTAGAGATGAAGGAGGTTTTAGAATGAGGAAAGAGCAAACACCAATGACACATTCACCTTGTGAAGAGGCCCTCTCACAGACATGACAATCACTACACATACTATATAATCACCCATTCACACGTATTCGTGATCCCAGCATGCCGCTATCCGTACTCCATTTGTTGAGTTTCATAAAAAAAGAGGTAACATATTGGAAAACTAGAAGGGCACTCAGTAGAGCGCACACCTCCGCCACGTAATGCCTGATCCACAAAAACATATCGGGCCAAATACATTTTTGAAATATCATGCTATACAGTACTATATCGTTTTTGGCCCGAACTCTCAATGGTGAAGAATCACTTTAAAATTATCACATCTGGATCCCAAATCGGATCTTCACCAAAATTGAATCAATTCTTCCTTGTCACACATCCAACATGTCCACCAAGTTTCATCCAAATCTATCTCCAACTTTTTGAGATATCCTGCACACAAACAAACAGACAAACAGACAGTGGTGAAACCATAACCTCCTTCATCTCCGGTGGCGGAGGTAACTCGAGAGTACATAGAGGACCTTACCCCACCCAGTGTTCAAGTATATAATTAAATTGAAATAGAATAGTGATTTAAAAGGTCATGTTAAAAAAATCCATAAGTTTATAGCTGTTGATGCAGTCTGATTCACCACCTTATTTAATATGTCCAAATACTGTAAAACTGGAGGTTTTGGAAGTGATGGCAAGATGATTTGTGTTCTGTAGTGTTCAACTATATAATTAAATTGAAATATAATAATGCTTTTAAAGGTCATATAAAAATTAATTTGGGATGTTTACCGCCATTGTCGCAGTGGCTATTACACCTCCCTATCTAACACGTTACATTAGTTCTTAGCGCCTGGTGTTTGTGTTCTCAAAAATGTCCTTAAAATCAGTGTTTCCTGTTTGGATTTTTTTTCAATTTTGTTTGACTGCCAGACAGGCAAATAGAGTAAAAAAAAATTTACATCGCACCCGTGTCCGAAGGAAGCGGGGCAGTATGGCATTTCCTTCTCATGATGCTAGGCCGCTACAGCTCCCCCTTGTGTCAATTCAGTGTCTGCACCGCTTTAAAAAATATATATTTCAAGGACAGACGGGAAGACATACCAAATATTTTATATAAAATAAAAATATAAATATTATCTCACTCCTCTCTGCGCATGCACCATCGGGACAAATTCAGAGCCAAAGTACTGCTCAACGACAAGTTCGTTTTCCAATTCGTGTCCCAATTCATGTTCAAAATATGACATTCAATTTAAGTTAAGTTGTTCCTAGATCATACACCAACATTTGTGGACAGACAGGCAGACAGACAGACAAAGGTTGTTTGTTGGTATTTTGTATGTAGTCTGTGGCTGCTGGTTGCATCATTTTTACGGAATCACAGCTATGCCACTAATGCAATGCCCTTGGCACCAATAAGCTTGTACTCATTTTGCCAACATTGGTAGGATGACAGGCTGAGTCAACCCACCTTGTGTTATTTCAACAGCACAACAGGGGCTCAAACTCAAGACCCTAAGATCTTAAACCCACCACCTTTACCGTTATAAGCCAACACCAGGCTTACAGACAGAAGTGAACAAATTGCTTCACCCCACTTTTCGTTTTATCGCGCATGGGGTAACAAAATGGGATACTGCTAGGTATTGTGGCAGAACCCCTGTTTTGCACGCGACTAATCTTAAATGTACGAACAATAACAAGAGTTTGAATATATGGTTCAAAATTAGAGTTCATCATTTAAAGGAAGCTCTTGTATCCCACAATAATACAACTAACCTCTTGAATGTAGGGAAAGATTCTGGTGGTTCCAGATCGCCATTAACTCTACTGCGGTGCTACAACACTTCTATGACAGGTGAAACGGCCTGTGTCTTTTATATTTGTCATCAACGGTTATCGGTGTGCAGTACATGAGTTGTGCTTAGCCACAGATAAGACTCCTGATGGTGTTGGCTTAGCGGTTAGGGTGGCTGGCTTGGGATCTTAGGGTCCTGAGTTCGAGCCCTGTGTTCCGCTGAATTAACACCAGGTGTGGTTGACTGTGCCTGTCATCTTTCCGAGGTCGGCGAAATGAGTACCAGTGTACTGGTATAGGGGCGCAGCATCAGCGGCATCATCACGCCCCAACAAAGTAATTGCGACCCGGCAGCCAAGAGATATTGTCCTTATTTCTCTCAACTGACGTCAGATTGCCAACTGGTAATTGTCCCTCCTGTCCGTGGATGCTCCAGCCTGGTTCAACATTTCTTAACCCGTTTCACAGCCTTTGTCGCTTCAACGATGCATTTACCTCTGCCATTGGGATCTTCCAAATTGATCTATATGGTTGACTACCTTGTGACACAGGTGACGAATATTTGACCCTTCATAATTGTACCATATCCAAATCCCCATAACTGCAATTAAGTCGTGTTAATTGCACAGCCAGATCCAAGCAGGGAATTTGGTGAGTGTACAGTGCTCAAAGGGCTTACTCTTTTCATAAAATACCTTGATATCTTTACCATCCACAACCAACATGGATTCAGCGATATATCCCCATTCAGAAGACCGCATGCTTCGAGGTGCAGCAGCTACTATTGGCACCATGTCAGATTGGTAGATCTGTTCAAATCTATTTGGCACCACAGGGTATCAAACCAAGGACTAGGCAATGAGTAGGCAATTACAATACCAAGTGAGCTATCCTGCTGGTTCATCTCTGTGCCTCATTTTTAATCGGTCTGCCTGTTTGTTATTCAAAGCAAAAGGCCTGACTTGCATCAGGTAAGCGTATTATTGTCAGGCTTCAGCAGAGCACGATGAGCCAAATTGTCTTCTCTGTGTCATCTTTTTATTGCTTATGCATGCATTACTAACCGCGCCAACTAGGCCAATATTCTGTTGCGACCGTAAACGGCACTCGGCCATCTTTGTAACACTACCACCTTTACAATGTTGTTGTCGTCCTCCTTCGGGTCAAATCATGGGCTGAATCAACCAAGCATTCTCGTTGGTGTTGAGCATTATGAGTGCCCGGGGACCCAGTGACCGGTCCATTAGGCCACCCACGTTCCTCCTCAAAATGCATCATGTGGTGGAGCTAGTTAGTGACTCATGACTTCCAATATCAAACTCAACACCAGGAAACTTCCCAGTTGTATTTGAAACACGGGCGAAACAATAGGCCCATGAACATCATTGCCTTGTCAATGCTCAGCCCCCCTGAACATTACAGAAAGAGAGGATAATAAATGAAGTACAACTACCTTGTAAATGAATGGAGCACTTTTTCCAATGTAGCTCTTTCACAGAGGAGGAGGAGGAGGAGGAGGAGGAGGAAGAGATTGGGACCATACTCTGTGGAGAGGGTTGGTGCTGCTTTAGCGGTCTCCTTGGCTATTGGGCACAATCCTGGACGGGTCGCCACTCCGACCCAGTATACCAGCATGCTGGCATTCATTTTGCCGACCTCGGAAGGATGACAGGCCGAGTTAACCCCACCTGGTATGAATTCAACAGCTGAGCGGGATTTGAACTCCGGACCCTAGGATCCAAAGCCCACCACCCAAACCATTAAGCCAACACCAGGCACATCACAGAGATCAGACCATTTCCTTCATAACAAGATTTTTTTGAATCAATCGACTGGAAAGTAAGACAGTCAGGAAGTTGAAAGTCATATAAATAAAAAGTTTGGCTCAGACCGAGCTATAAAATCTCACATTATGGTTTTATTTCAGTGCTCGCACACATTTGCAGTTATAAAATTGTCCTATCTGCTCTGGAATACACAGCACATACTTTGAAAGAGACAAAGCGGTTCAATCATTATAATTACCCAAAAACAGAACAACATCAGTGGAGAGTTTGTCTTTCAGGGCTTGAGTGCTGCAGTAGGGTGCCAAATGCAGGCCACTTGGTCAGGTTGTCAATATCCAAAGTGCGCGGAAATGCCCTCTCGGCCGACTTGGCCGATCAATGGTGTCTGGAGAGAAGCCCATTTCATTTGTGAAATTTATTTATCTCTTTATTTCTTTCTTTTTCTTTTTGTTATTGCTCTTCGTCGTTATTTAAAAAAAAAATTGTCCTTGTTATTTCTTTTTTTTCATTCTGCAGAGAAATAAGACCAAAGGGAGTTAGTTGGAAGTGTTCGCTCATGACCTATTTTAACTCTATGCTGAGTCATCACATATATGCTTCAAAAGCCGTTGATCATCAATGGTTATCGATGTGCGGTACATGAACGGTGCTTAGCCACAGATCATACTCCTGATGTGATATTGTCCTTGTTTCCATCGATCGAAGTCACATTGCCAACCAGTAATTGCCCCTGTTGTCTGTGGACGCTTCAGGCCGGTTCAGCATTTCTTCATTTGTTTCACAGCCCTTTGTCGCTTCGACGATACATTTACCGCTACCATTGGGATCTTCCAAACCGATGACCCCTCGCTCTCCTTATTCCCATTTGGTCGGTGGAATTGCAATTGAGTGTAATTTTTTCCATCCAAAATAAGCTAGGGTACAATCAATATTTTGAAAGTACATCATAAAATGGTTTGAAAGAAAAGACCGGCTTTAATAATAACGATTATGATGATGACAATAAAGCATTGTCCGGTTGAAATGTTCCCGGGCATTTGACCAGCCAAACCTCGATCATTATTATCAATCATTTCCTTTTTGTCTAGGTGCTGTGGAGCAGCGAACCATCATTTTCAAGAAGCTATTTGTAACCCACTGATTGTAGTCGCTTATCCGCGTCCAGCCAAGAGTTTCGTAATGCTTTTTTTCTCTTTTTTTTTTTTTTTTCTTCTAATGAGCAGTTATCAGGAGAGAGAGCATTGATCTGAGACTTCCAGTTGCAGGTAGTTACAATGCTGTAATTGAATACGCTTTGTCCCAAAGCAATTTTTTGTTCAAACTGCTTTATCACTGCATGGTATCAAAAGTTTTGAGCAGAATGAATTTCAAAAAGGTGCATTTCATTCCTTTCAGGGTGCAAGAGGAATTGCAACTATCGTTTGAAGAGGTAAAAAAATGAAACAAGCAAACAAAAAAATATTGCAATTGTTCAGATAGCTGGCAATTATAAGAGGGTGTCCTCAAATAGCCTTTTCGATTGAATTGACAGGCAGACTAAGTGTTCAAGTTCCATATGCATTGATGATCGCGAATTTGTATCCACTTATCAGTCGTCGTTGGCTGAGTTCATCATTCTGCCGGTTTGCTTGGTACACTTCACCATCATGTATTTGTCCAACAGTCTCAAAAGACTAAAGGCCTTTCTGAGGTTTGTCATCAAATTCTGTAATCCCTCTGGACCGTAGCATGTGGTCTTTTTCTGTGGGTTTTCTGATATTTGCATGAAAAGGACTTCTGCGTTGATCAGCAGGAACCGTTTATGTCTCACCCAGACTCGTTTTAATGTGTCCAATTCTGCTCACTCATCGTTTGCTGTTAGCAAGAAATCTCTGATGTGATTCATGGTGAGCTTAAGCTGAGGCTTGTCGTCTTGCTCTGTTCCGAGGAGCATCTTCTAAAGCTGAGGATACCTTAATTTATCGATGTAATTAAATTACACATGTCATTTGTGTATCTTCGCGAGTGTTTTGGACTGGGTTTCTGTGTCCTCATCCAGGCCGTATGCTATTCTAGACCTCGTTCAGGCCTGTTGCTGTGCTTCCTCCCCTATTTCCTGGGAAAGCCACATTTCCAAGCTGGCCTCCAAATCCAGTCGCTGACTGGGCATCCTCCATCGTGCATTGGGAAGTTATGTGCAAACAGCATGACTGTCTGAAATGAGCCTACACACTGTGCCAGTCTACAAATCTGTTATCAACCAAATCAGGCAATCCAGCTCTCGATGTGGGATGTGACAGCATTGTTTGACCAGGGTCACTTCAAGTTGATCAGAAGACTGTGTGTGGACTTAGCGACCAAAATCACATTTCCGACGATATCCCAAGCACGTTCAGTCAGAACTTAAGTTTGGATATTGTACAAGCCGATCCCTGTGAGCAATGCGGCAACATTTGAATGGTGTGGATGGGCGTTTCCATTCATAAAGATGAAGTTGGGACCTTGCTTTTGGGCTTTTGGGACAAATACAGGCGTAATGATCTTCTTCCGATATCTGACACGTCACAGCATCCCTCCAAATGAGAAGATCTTCAACTTCGAAGACAAACTTAATTGCCAGCTCATACCATCGCGCTGCCCCACCAAACCGATCATGCCACCTTTTCTGTTTTTTTTTTTTTGTTGTATTTTTTGGATGCAATGTTGAGGCTCGTATGAGAGCTAACACACAAAACGGACAGCAAGGGGAGCAGGAGATAAGAGGGGTGGGAGAGGGAAGGACAAAACAGTGGGGAACAGTGACATGAGGATATCTGTGGAACGATGAGGGATGGGGTGGGATGCACAGGGTGAACAAGATGGACACAACAGGGACTTTCAGGTCCTTACACTACAGTGATTTTCAGGAAAGAGAGCAGGGAATTTGAAGGAGATGGGTTTTGGGTGGATTAACGGGGGTAGAAAAGATCATGCTTTTGGATGGGTGAAGATAAGAGATGGTGGTGGACAGCAGTATTGAAGACCTGGAGGGAAGAGTGGGACCGAAGAGAATGTGGGATTTATACCAAAGGCAGGAAAAAAAAGAGGAATTAAAGTGTGAAGGTGAGCAGTGATTCTTGATTTTGGTAGTTTTACCAGAACTTGGGTGCTGACAGACCTTGAGCGCCCTGGGGAAATATGGGGGTGGGGGGACCTTGAGCACCCTGAAATACATATTGCAGACTGAGCAAGTGGGCGAGGCTAGATTGGAGGCGGTAGAAGACAGAAAGACCACCGACCTGCCTGTGCTGAGAGAGTGAGAAGCCCAAAGACTCAGCCTCATCGTTTGAGATACCAATGATCCTAAATGCCTTGGTTTCCACAGTGTGAAGGCAAAAAGGTGAGCAGCGGGATCAACAGCCCAGAGTGGAAAGCTGTACTCCATCGGGCTGTGGACGAAAGCTTTGTATGTGGTCAGGAGCTCAGATGGGCCGAGGAAGGACTTTGCATGATGGAGGATTCCCATTCGGAAATGTTGGACCAGTTTGTGATTTTTATCCAGACCTGCAGAGAGTGAAGAAGCTGCTGCTTGCTGATATGAGGGATGACAGATGGTGAAATCATCAGCAAAGAGGTATAGAGGACTGTTCAGAAAGTCAGAGAGACCATTGATGAAAACCAGAAATGAACAGGGCCCAGAACACTGCCTTGAGGAACTCCAACCTGGACAGGAGGAGGGGATGAGAGAACTACATTTAGGGCCACACGTTGACTGCGGCAGAGAGAAGAAGTCTGCGAGCCATGAGTGGAAATGGCCGTGGATATCATAGGAAGAGAGTTTGGCGAGCAGGGCAGGGTGCCAGACCATATCGAAAGCAAGCAATATGTCGAAGAAGATGGCTCTGATTTCATGTCTGGCATTGAGGATCTCCATCCATTGTTGGGAGAGCAGAAGCAGCATATCGAGGATCGAGCGACCTGGTCTGAATCCAAATTGATGATCAGAAATCAAGCCATTGGAGAAGAGGAAGGATTTAATGTTTGAAGTGATGATGAATTCCATAACCTTGCTGATGATTGGGAGAAAGCTGATTGGTCTGTAGTTGCAGGGATTTGTTTTTGCACCTTTTTTATGCAGAGCAGTAATGTTTGCTGATTTCCAAGCAGATGGCAGATGACCTTGAGCAAATGAGAGGATGAATAGAACAGACAGAGTTGAAACATTTTAGGAGACAGTTTTTTTTGTTTTTATTTATTTTCATTTTTGATAAAGATTGTGTTTGATTTGGTAAAGTAAAGGTTGAAGAGAAATCGTGAAGGTGTATGGTGAATTTGGATCAGCAAACGCAGAAGGAAGCTGGTAGGTTGACGAAAGTAACAGAAAGAAGAGGGGATACAGCACAATGATCAAGTCACTCCCCACCTCATCTCCAAACTGTAGCACATCCATCATTGAAGAACATTGTGCCAACGGTTCATCATCCAGTTGTGATGGTCGAGTCACCCGTTCTATGTACTGCTGTTGAAGATGCTGAACTAGTGATGTGTCCAGTCGTGGTCATATTATGAACATATGAAACATGTTCCAAACTGTCAGTCTGGGTCAAAATTTCATGATTGACTGCTCCTTGCAGGTTGTTTTGTAGAGGGCATGCTTTTGCAAAAGTGGTTCCTCCTGGCAATGGTGACGAGATAACGATTCTCTTGTGGGTTTTAACCCATGGGGGATCGAAACAAGGTCTCTCCAGTATAAGGGTCCCTTTCCATTGGCCAAGAAATGACACTTCGATGAACAACGTACTGGGAAGCAACAGCAGTCTCAGTTTATCCCCCCTTGAAACCCGATGGTGTGCGTCGAACCCTTTTATGTAAATTGATCCCTTGCCATTGCCAACTTACTTTGACCCCATAGATGGCCAAAGAATATAGAGGATATTGATCTGAGCTATGTGCAGACGTGTACGCAGATTCTGGGGTAGACGTGATTTGCAGGTGAATTTCCCAGATCGCTCAGTTCAGGTAAGGTTAAATGTAATAGTTTATCTTGCATCTCCATTTTCCTGATTTGGTTCATTTCCTCAATAGCCATGGTTTACACACACAATGCACATGCACAGATGATTTGAAAGTTCTTGAAGTGTGAATTTATCGTTTATTTCACTTGGAAAGTGTTTGTTTTACTTTCTCTAAGGAGTATACTTATGTTGAAAAATAATTGTGTGCATTTTTTTTTTTAATATTGT
Source organism: Eptatretus burgeri (assembly GCF_056783735.1). Taxonomy (NCBI): domain Eukaryota; kingdom Metazoa; phylum Chordata; class Myxini; order Myxiniformes; family Myxinidae; genus Eptatretus; species Eptatretus burgeri. The sequence continues at coordinate 33,258,943 of NC_140976.1, read as the reverse complement.
AATTACCTATCTCATTGCGAGAATCTTCAATCCCCCTCTCCACCCGTATACACTGCCATAAAGGATGTAAAAACAATAGATTGCCAAGAGAGTGGTGGTAATTCATCCTCCGCGACTTTTACCTTGGAGGCATTCCTAAAAATGTCAATAAGGCACGACATCAACAAAGCCAAAGAAACATGGACTCCTTGCAACAGAATGAGGACTTTCACACAAACACCTTCTCGCTCCGTGCTCTGTCTGGCTATTTGGCAAATAAAAGATGACAAAAGGAAAGGGAGGGTGAAAAAAGACCCAGGGGGTAATCAATTGTAGATAGACGAAACATCCAAGATATTAAAGCGTGTGCTCGCATGAACATTCTCTTTAGAAGTTCAAAGATTCTGTTTACAGTCTCAAAACTTTTTCTTTTTATCCCTATTATAAAGTTCACGCTGAAGCGATAGCTGTCCAATTGTTTTTCTCCCCCCACCCCCTTTGACCAAAAACGATATATAGCACGATATCTCAAAAAGTTGTTGACTGATTCGGAAGAAACTCGGTGGACATATTGTGTGTGTGGCAAGGACAAATTGATTCGATTTTGGTGAAGATCTGAATCAGAATCTGGATATGATAATTATTTAATCTTTAAAGTGATTCTTCACCATTGAGAGATAGGGGCTAAAAACGATATAGTACTGGATAGCATGGTATTTCAAAAATGTATTGGGCTCGAGATGTTCTCGTGGATTAGGCATTACGTGGCGGTAGTATGTGCTCTACCGAGTGCCCTTCTTGTATTAATGATGCAACCAACACCTGTGAAAGAACCCGTTGATAAATTGCATGTGAGGTATGTTCTCATGGAGTTTGCCGTACTACTCATACCTGCTGGTTCTTTTTTTTTTGTCCTATGGTTTTTAAGACTCATGGAGAAGTTGTCACACACAAAAATCACTCACTCACGAGGAGACAGAGACATCAAACAGCACAGGTCTTGGCATCAGGCAAACATGACCATTAACTTTGTGGGGATTAACTACCCTGGAACATGCTCGGTGCTGGCAACGCCATCTCGTGGTGGTGCCATTTCTGTCCACAATCAACCAGGACACTTTTCTCCCTCAAATCTCCCTCCCCAAGGAATGACATCCTATGGGGTTTGGCCGTGCTCTACCCTCGAAATACTGAGTATCAAGCAAGTAAGCAGCAGAGTATCAACCATATCGCTGAGTCTGGTCTTCATACCTGTTCTTTCACGATCACGGTATACTCTTAGTCTTTGTTTGGATGATGTAAATTTTGACCAGACATCAATTACTGGGATGTACACCCAGTTTTCATTGGCCATGGAGTGGTTGAAAGCATACTTTCATTTTAAAATACACAGTGAGATTATTATTATTATTATTATTATTATGCACATACGAGTGTCGACATGACTTTATCCAAATGTGAAATAATAATCTCATTATTTCAATGTCCCTTCGACACCATAATCATATTTATCTTCCTTGGAACAACCGCCTCTCCTGACGCCCACATCAGACTGCTGATGCCACATTGCCAGTTGGTCTGTCACTACATCCTTGCAGGATCTCACTCTCACTCTCAGATCATTTTCACCACGTGCGCACTTCTTTCACCGCTGTGAATTTACATTTTTCAACAGTTTTCTTTTCCTACCCTCTTTTTACCTTCCTTTTAAGACTCTTTTTAAAATGGTTCATATATTTTCATGACCTGCTTATGATTTTACTGATAGTTTACTGTATAGCTACATTGCATGCTCTGAAGTCTGTCTGCATCACGTCCTAAATATGCCGAATGGATTTAAGTCGTCTGAACTAGCCTCGACTAATTCTTTGGAGCAATGACCTCGACCTCCAAATGACACAAGCAATTGTCATTCATCAGCACCATTAGTGCCAGCAAATTAACGCGCGGATGTATCAAGGTTTTCCCTGGACTGTTGTACTGTCTGATTATCCTAATGCATGAACATCAGGTTTGTATGAACATCGTTAACAGATACATACAAAACCACAATCAAGCCACCACCTCCGTGGTCATGCTTACCAACACACACATGATGTTCTCTGTAGGCATTTGTTCTCCATTACATTGCCATGCCTACCTGCTGCCATCTTTAAGTCAAAATAGAAGCCGGACTCTTCCGTATTGTAAACACCACTGGCTTCCGATCATCGAGTCTCCAAAACGTGACCGCACATCTGGGCGAGTCACGTTTTAGAGGGGTCTATGTCAGTGGGGCAAAAATAGTTGTCAGCATGGGCAAGTGGCAGCTTCAGATAATATGTTTTGAAATGCTTTGATATAAAGTTACACACTAAGAGCTCTTTCGACATCTCTTCAAAAAGTATGACCAGATGCAGATGAAATGGATTACTCCAGATCCCATCTAAAGTGAGAATGATTTGGCAATTTATTGGCAGCCAGTTGACCTCTATAACCTGTAAAAAGTTGGATGGCTTGATGCACGGTTTAATAATAGGGCTTTCAGTTTTTCAAGAGACGAGAAAGTTGTCCGTGCCCGCGTGGGGTTCTAAACGGGTTAGGGATGAAGGAGCAAAATGCAAACGTCGTCTTCTGTCATTGAGCTGGCAAGCTGGGAGCACCAATTCACACCTATTACCGCATCTGATGCAATTTAAATGCTGCAATGGCGGCGAGGTGCTCCAATTGAAACTGTTTGTTCAAAAAATATAGTTTTTTGATTTCTAGGGTTCGTAATAAAAATTTGTATTGTTGTCAAACCCAGTGACCAATTCCAAATTAATAGTAGGATTATATGTATTAAGATCTACTTTGTGTTTGCTTCACCTGTGTGGAGCTATCCTTCTCGGTGTATCTTACTCCTCGTGTTGTCACACTGCACGTCAATCACGCGATCATGACCTATTGACCACCAGTTGGTCATTGCTATTGCATCAGCCACACAGCCACTTTGTCACGGTACTATAACCTGCACAAGTTGTGAAGCGTTCAGCACATCTATACATTCTCAAAAAAAGAATCAATGAAATAGTCAAAATAAAATTTGAAATTAAAAATAAAACTCAGCTTCACGAACGTTTGGAAAAAACCTTTTAATGCAAAAGCCTAATGTGCCATAACGCAGAAGAGCATTAGCTGTTCATTGGCGTAAAAGTGCGAAGTTGAGATAATGTTCGTCAGCCGTTTAAATCCGATATTAAAGCACGACTTCGCGTGCACCGATGGCCCGTCAGACCCATAGTCCTCGATTGCAGACCGTCGCCTTTTTGCACGGCCTGATGCACTAAACTGCATTGTATCTCATTCCCTTTCTCAAGTCCAGCTACTTTGACATGGTTGGATAATTTGGGACAACTTACTATTTCATTTGCATTACGTTTATTGGGCATTCTGCTGACCAGATACGTATGAGCTATTCTTGCTAATTGAATTTCACAGCAGAACATCAGGAATATATGACGACTCTGTTGACTGCAAAGTGGATTTGTGTCAGGTTTTGTTTGTTTCGTTATTAGTCCCCCCACAGGTTTCACCGGAGAGGACTATAGGTTTGCTTTCCGTCCATCCGTCCCACCTGTGTTTTTTCAAAATTTCCCCATACCCTTAACATGTTCAACTGAAACTTGGTACATGGCTTTATTGAGATAAGTTACAGAACAAGTTCGAGTTTCAGGGTATTGAGTCAATTTTTCGCAAAGTTATGCCCTTTTTGGATTTAGACGATATCACATCGGTTGTGGACATGGATTGCAAAGCAATTCTCACTCTTCTTGTTTTTATTTTCACCTTTCTGCAGTCAGTTATTCTCTCAATCTAAACAACCTTGGTGATGAGATGTAACATGATTGCCACAAATTCTCTGCTCCCTGGCTTTCTAACAGCAATTGCTGCAGTTTAACTACTTTTGGAGCATTTTATAGACTTGTACTTTCGACTCGTTTATTTTATTGTGCAGTTGTTTCATTATACTGCGGCAACAGGAAATGCAATGTGTTTAATAATTAAACTAGAAGGGCACTCGGTAGAGCGCACACCTCCGCCACGTAATGCCTGATCCACGAGGACATATCAGGTCCAATACACTTTTGAAATATCATGCTACACAGTACTATATCATTTATGGCCCTATCTCTCAATGGTGAAGAATCACTTTTAAAAAATACCTCTCGTATCCAGATCCGGATTCAGATCTTCACCAAAATTGAATTATTTCTATTTTGTCACACACCCAACATGTCCACCAAGTTTCGTCCGAATCCGTCAACAACTTTTTGAGATATCGTGCTATTAATATATCGTTTTTGGCAATATTTCTCAATGGTGAAGAATCACTCAAAAAATTATAGTATCCGGATCTGCATCCGGGTCTTCACCAAAATATAATCAGTTCGGCCCTGTCAAACACCCAACCTGCCCATCAAATTTCATCCAAATCCGTCTGCATCTTTTTGAGATATCCTGCACACAAACAAACAAGAAAAAGACCGTGCGGAGCACGATACTTGCAAAATACACCCCCTTCTCCAAAGGTTGCCATGGATACATGAAATTGTCCATTTCATTAAAATTAATATTCACAATCTTAATCGAAGTTCAGGTGAATCAGATGAAAATTGATGATTTTTCAGATGAAATTTGATGATTTTAGAAGTTTCACCTTGAGTTCACCTTTGACCTCTTGATCTCAGATATAGTTGGTTTTCCAATTTAATAATGTGCAATGCAATTGCTGTTTAACTTTCAAGTCAATTGGATGAAAATTGACGATATTTCAGATAAAAATTGATGATTTTGGAAGTTTGACCTTGAGTGGACCTTTGACATTTTGGCCTCAAAAATACTTGGTTTCCTAATTTAGTGACGCAATATGCAAATCTTGTTCTAATTTCAAGTCAATCGGATGAAAAATGACGATTTCAGAAATTTGACCTCAAGATGACCTTTGACCTTTGACCTCAAAATAAATCGACTTCTCAGTCGAGACTACCTCCACAACTTGGTAAAGTTTCATGACAATCGGTTTAGAATTGTGACCTATAGGCGACAAACAGACTGACAGACAGAATAACAAAATCGACAAATCAATATACTTGAAAAATCTTCCATTTTGCAAGTAACAAACAGACAAACAGAAAGAAGTGAAAACATCACCTCCTTCACCTTCGGTGGCGGAGATAATGATCACATTTATACATGCATACTTACACACATACATACAAACTTACCGACACATACACAGCACGTGTGTGTGTGTGTGTGTGTGTGTGTGTGTGTGTGTGTGTGTGTGTGTGTGTGTGTGTGTGTGTGTGTGTGTGTGTGTGTGTGTGTGTGTGTGTGTGTGTGTGTGTGTGTGTGTGATTGTTATCTCCATAATTCGGGTTTCAGAAGGTGGAACCGAGCCCTTCCAGTACTTGAGGTATCCATTGTCGTTTTGGTGAACGATTGTGATTCATGTCCTAAGTTGTGAAGTTGTGTTGTTCTTAGAGTTTTGTCCTGAGGGCTACACACACACACACACACACACACACACACACACACACACACACACACACACACACACACACACACACACACACACTTCTCCCTTTAGCAATAGATGCAAAAATGTAATATAATTTATATTGTGTCCTTGGAACCAAACAAAAAAATATTTATACCAAACCCCTTCCCCATGCCACCCATCCCCCATCCCCCAAGCATAGTTATTAGTAAATATCATCATTGTAAATTGATTTTTAACTTACCCCATGCATTCACAAGCCCAAAAGTATGACCTCATCGTCATTAAGAAGCACCCAAACCAGACCAGATACGGTGTCTCCCTCGGGGAATTTTTCCTGATACGTCCTGCTCCCACGTGAATAATATCTGGCACACAAGCTGGACGTGGTGACATGTGGATTGCTTGATTTGCTGCGGTTTCTTTGAGTGTTGTGCGTGTGTGGCCGTGGCATTGAGCATCAAGCGTTGTCTTTTTTGCTTGTCCAGCTTTTATACCATCCAGTTTTTGTCATTTGTCTAAAATGAGTATGTTGCGTGGGTATGTCCTGGGTCTCCGCAGTTAGACCACCCTCTCGGCTCTTGACGTGCCATGCCTCCAGAATTCCAAATACCCCAGTCTTATAGTTATCTGGTTCCGTCAGGTCGTGCCTGACTTCTGGTGACATTAATGATCAGATTTCTCCAAGTATCCCAATCCTACACTGCTTCCAAAAGCTCTGGCAGACACAGCTGTTTTCAGCCTTTACCCCATCCATCCAGCACATACATGGTCTGCCTCTTCCTCCTCTTCCCAAATCCACACCCAGCATGGTTAACTTCTCCAGACTTTTGTTTTCTGCATGCATGATGTCGCTAAAGTTTGACAGTTTCTGTTTGTGGTGGTCTAATTTCTTCAAGGTCTGATTTATTTGTTCTTCTTGAAATCCATGGGATTCTTAACACATCTTGGCCTTCAATTCTGCTGGTGGTGTTTCCCCCCTCTCTTTACTGTTCCTTTTATCCTGTTGCATACTGATCCATCCAGTGTACTAGTGAGCCCCCTTCCTGGTTCATACCCCAGGGGGTGGGGACTAAGGGTCACAGGTTTCAGAACAGAATATGTTTTTTCAACTTTGCTTTAGGTGGGAAGCGTGGGGATTCGCGATGGTGCGCCATCGACTTTGAAGGTGGACAGAGGTTATGTTTTCACCCCTTGTAAGTTTGTCCATTTCTTTGACTGTGAGCAGGATATCTTTAAAAGTTATGGACGGATCCGATTGGTGTGTGCCAATGACGAATTGATTTGATTTTGGTGAAGATCAGGATCCCCATCCAGATACTAGAAATAAAATAAAAAAACAATTTATGTGATTATTCATCCTTGAAAGATGGGGGCAAAAATTATATTATAGAAATATATTTTTAAAAGTTACAGAATACAGATGCATTATGACAAAACAAGGTGAATGAGTTGGGTAGAGATGACAAGAACAAGCCAATTCGATTTTGGTTCAGGTCCAGATCCAGATCCGGCCGATCAATGGGATACAAAGTGTAAACTGTTCAGCCTGTTGGAGGTATGCGCTCCATCAAGTGCTGTTCTAGTTTTAACTATCGATCGACCAATCGATTAATTTTGTTCGAATTTGACCTTTTTTTGTATGCATAGTCGAGGCTCATGGAAGAGTTGGTGCACTGAATGGAACATGACAAAAGGAATAGTAGAGACAGGGGGAGGACACCAACAGCAGAGTTGAAGGCCAAGATATAAGGAGGTTGACAAACAATGTGCATGTGGGTAGAATGGGGGGCAGGAGAGGATGCAGGGGTTGGACAAGATGGATACAGAAGGAAACTCTCAGGAGGGAAAATCTGCAAATTTGGAAGGAGGAAGGATTGGGGTGGGGTTTGGGGGGGGTGGGGGAGGTGGTTAACAAGGGTCGAAAAAAATCATGTTTTGCATTGTAAACCCTTCTTTGAATCCTTAAACAATGTAGTTGTCTTTTTTTTTGTTTTTTTAGTGTTTGTATTTACAGTTATTAACGCATCCCCCATGCAGCGGGAGATGGGATTATTATGCAATCACTTCTGTATGTGTGTGTCTGTTTGGCTGTCTGTGTCTGTGTCTGCCCGGGCCATAACTTGTTTTTTTTTTACCATTTGAGCTTTTGTCATCAAATTTTCAACAAAGCTTTCGTATGAGAAGATGGAAAACACAAATTTATAATTTCGTCAAAAGGTCAAATGTCAGCGTCACATAAAATTGTCATTTATAATCCAATTGACATGAAATTTCAATCTAATTTGAGCTTTTGACTTCAATTTTTCAACAAAGCTTTGTTATGAGAATATGGAGAAGACAAATGAACAATTTGGTCATAAAGTCAAAGGTACTGTTTAGCATATGGAAGAAGAAGAAGTCCAAATACAAAGTGGGCAGGGTTTGCATTTTTAGATGCTTTCTCGTTTGTTAATTGATGTTTTCCCATTATCCTTTGACATTTCCTTATTTGTTTGTGGGGGCCTTGTTACCCTTGCTTAAGGAGAGGGCATTGCATTTGAGTCCGTTTGTTTGTTTTTTGTTTGTCCGCACAGAACGTTAGTGTTTTTCTCCGCAACCGCTTGGTGGATGGATACGAAATCTCCACCAGAGGAGCAACTACTCAAGTAGAATGCCATAGTGATAATTATTACGTCATGGGTCACGTGGTGTGGCAGCCATGTTGGACAAATGTAAAAACGTTGGACCTCAGGTTCTCTGAAACTGCACCAATGAAAAAATTTGAAACTTAGCACATGGCAAGCACTCCTCATGGGGAATAAGTCTGATTTGTTTTTTTTATGATATCGTAAATGTCTTCATCTATGACGTCATAATTGCAGATGTAGAGCGTGACATCGGATCATTATTAAATTTTTTGAGAGTCATCTCGGGATAAAATGGCCGACAGAAAAAAAAATTGATGTCATCATCAGTCACGTGATTTGGCAGCCATATTGTTTTTGTTTTTTTTAATCTTCAAAAATCTCTTCTCTGAAGTGGCTGAACATATTGAGGCAAAAGTTTACACATATAGCCACCTATCCATGAGGAACAAAAGCTTCACACATATGATGTCATAGGTCACATGGTTTGACAGACATATTGGATTTACCCTCAAACCTAAAAAGAAAATCTTCTTCTCCAGAATGGTTTAACTGCAACCGATCCAGATGGCATCAGCCCACGTGTCCTAAAAACCTGCTCCTCTGCTCTTGCTCACCCTCTCTCTGTTCTATTCACCCTCTCATTTGCTCAAGGTCATCTGCCATCTGCTTGGAAATCAGCAAACATTACTGCCCTACATAAAAAAGGTGCAAAAACAGATCCCTGTAACTACAGACCAATCAGCCTTCTCGCAATCATCCACAAGGTTATGGAATCCATCATCGCTTCTGACATCAAATCCTTCCTCTTCTCCAATGGCTTGATTTCCGATCATCAATTTGGTTTCAGATCAGGTCACTCTACCCTGGATATGCTGCTTCTGCTCTCTCAACAATGGATGGAGGTCCTCAATGCCAGACATGAAATCAGAGCCATATCCTGGGACATATCGTATGCTTTTGACACGGTCTGGCACCTTGCCCTGCTCACCAAACTCTCTTCCTATGGTATCCAAGACGATCTCTACTCATGGCTCAGAGACTTCGTCTCCTGTCGCAGTCAACGTGTGGCCCTAAATGGAGTTCTTTCATCCCCTCTTCCTGTCCAGGCTGGAGTTCCTCATTACTGCGTTCTGTGCCCTGTTCTTTTTCTGGTTTTCATCAATGATCTCTCTGACTCTCTGAAAAATCCTCCGTATTTCTTTGCTGATGACTCCACCCTCTGCCGCACCATCTGTCATCCCTTAGACTGGCATGCAGTAGCTTCTTCGCTCACTGCAGATCTGGGTAAAATCACAAACTGGTCCAACACGTGGAACATGTCTTTCAATCCGGACAAATCTCACACTCTCACCATGTCTCTCCGAAAGGACCGTCTAGAAAAACCCCCCATCCACTTTCTCAGGAATCCTCTGGAAAAAGTCTTTTCTTTCAAGCTTCTGAGTCTCACGATCTGCCATGATCTTTCCTGGGAAAGCCACATTTCAAACCTCGCCTCCAAAGCCAGACTGGGAATCCTCCGTCATGCAAAGTCCTTCCTCAGCCCACCTGAGCTCCTGACCACTTACAAAGCTTTCGTCCACAGCTGATGTAGTACTGCTCTCCCCTCTGGGCTGGTGCTCCTGCCTCCCATCTCTCTCGGCTTCACGCTGTGGAAACCAAGGCATTTCGGATCATTGGCATCTCCCGCGATGAGGCCGAGTCCTTGGGCCTCTCACTCTGTCACCACAGGCAGATTGGTGGTCTTTCTGTCTTCTACCGTCTCCTCTCCAGTCTTGCCCCCCCCCCCGTTCTCTCTGCGATTTGTCCCCACCACATTTTCGCAGGGCGCTCAAGGTCCGCCAACAACCCTCTTCTGGCAAAACTACGAAAATCACGAATCACTGCTCACCTTCACTCTTTCATTCCTCTTTTTTCCTGCTTTTGGAGTAAACTCCCTCACTCTATTCAATCCCATTCTTCCTTCCAGGCCTTCAAAACAGCTGTTCACCACCACCTCCATGACCATCCAAATCCTTGATCTTTTCTACCCCCGTTAAGCCATGCCAAGCCCACCTCTTTCAAATTCCCTGCCTTCCTTCATGAAAGTCCCTGTAATGTCCATCTTCTATTCCCCATGTTCCCCGTCCCATCCCTCTCCCTTCCACAGATCTCCAAATGTCTCTGTTCCCCACTATTTTGTCCTTCCCACTCCCTCCCCTCTTGTCTCATGCCCCCCTTGCTGTGCGTTGTGTGTTAGCTCTCATACGAGCCTCGACAAGGTATACAAAACAAATAAAAACAGATGGAGGGGAAATCTCACACAAAAGTTCCTCAAGCCATGGGGATACCAGGGTATTCATGATTAATTGATGAGTCGCATCGTCTGGCAGCCATGTTGGATTGAGTGAAAATATTAAAAAAAAATTATTTCTCTTGAATTGCTTCATCAATATTCATGAAACTTCAAAAGTATGATCTCGTTAGTGATGGGGAATATATATTTTAAATTCCAACTTGATCAGATGCATGGTCTGGCAGCCAGAATGATTTCTTTTTTTTTGATCGTTTATTTTTTATTTTTTATTTTATCTTTTTTTTCTGATTTTTGAAAAAGGCTCACTTTGCTGTGCCTGGATGGATTTGACATTAGAGGAGTAGCTGAAATTTGAATCTTATCCAGTTTCTTCCTGATGACTTCATCTTTGCTTTTTTTTCCTGTTTGGTTTCCTTCTGATGACTTCAATGCAGGACTGCACCTATTTTGTTTTCCATTTTATTTGAATTTAATCTATTTTAATCCCATTCTAAATTCAATTGAATAAGAATAAATGTCATAGGTCAGGGTCAGGTGTCCGATCAAAGCGGGACATCTTGGTACCTGGTAATCACTGCCAACAGTTATAAAGTGGCAATTCTAGTTATCCTGGTGAGTCCTGGTGAGTCCTGGTGAGGGTTTGGAATCTCTGATTGCTCTTTCTCTTGTTGCCTTTGTTATTTTTTGAAACATCATTAATAAAATCATTTATGCTGATCCCCTTCCTGTGAATTTGAACTGCCACTCTGAGTGGGAGATTGACAGGAAGGAGCTGTTTCTTTCACTGTTACCTGGCTTCATGACTGGCACATGGTAAAGCATTCTTTGCTGATGACCTATGGAGTAATGCAGAGAGGTTCTGAGCTTAATGCATCGAAACCTAAGTGACAGACTGTGCTCAGCTGATAACTCAGCCAGACAGTGAATACAGAGCACGATTTCTCCATTATGTGTCATGGTAAACTAGTCTTGCTGGTGTGGTGACGTCCAGTCTTGTCCCTCTACCCCACTGTTATTGTTCCCTCTCTTCTTTCTGCTGTTCTTTTTGTTGTGCTCTGTCCTGATCCGTTCTGTGTTTTTGCTCTTCCACAAGGCTGCACTCTGCATATGAAAATAGGCCTAATATCAGTCTGCGTTGACAAACAGGTAGACTAATGGATGGGACATTGATCAGGTATACTAACCACCATGGGAAGCAAGGTGAACCCAACATTTCAGGCATTAACCCTTCATCAGAGCAAAATAGGACAAATAAGCTATTTTGCTCCGATGAAGGGTCAATGTCCGAAACGTCAGCTTCTCCCTACTTTCCATGGGAGAAGATGGCTTTCAATAAAGCAAAATCACAGAAAGTGTATTTGCTTATTCGTCCTCTACTTACGGCACTGTGAACCACTATGCATGTTAATTAATACTAGCAAGAATTTTGAGAAATTGCAAGTTGGTCCTCGGCATCTCCTTCCTGTTCCAGACTCATTGTTTATTTGTCAAGATCGGTTGCCAGAAAAGTCAGTGGCATGCCAAGTGGAATTAATCTCCTCAACGATCAGTGCAAGCACCCTTACTCTTTCATGTCTGCTCAAATTACCAACCAGAATTCCCCAAATCAACCAGAAGATTTATATCTGCAGGTCTTCTCTGCATTGCCATCCAATTGAAAATACCTGAGGACATACGATGCATCCCAGCTGACTCAGTGAATGTATCTGAAAAATGCTATCGCACATGGTCCCTGAATGCCAATCCTTGCAAAAAAAAACACACAAGTATGCACCTCTCATCTGAAACACTAGCTCGCCAAGAAAAATCTCCAGATAATGTGCAATGGTGCTTTGACATTGAAAGAACACCTCAAGAAGCTGAAAAAAGAAGTACCCTCCAACAACTGTGTACTTTAGTAACTGTTCAACACAATGAAGGAGTTGACTCCACAACATTCTGAGCAATCGGTCTTGGCTGTGCCACTCATTTGTGGAGTAATGTGCCCCAATATGGTCACGCTTGAGTCCTGCAAACGAAATTGATATTTAACACAATCGGTCCTGCAGGGTCATCACAGATACTTTGAAACAGACTACCACACTGCAGTTATCCAACCTGTCGAACATTACACCACCATCACTGAGCCACGATGCTTTTGGTTAAAATGGAGAGACAAAAAGATAGAGACACACATTATATGTGTACATGGCACCATATTGGAGGCTAAAGTCCAGAAATAATTTTGCCATGGAAAATCCCTCACTTCAAAATACTGTAGAACACTAGAGTTTCAGAAGCAAAATGTTGGGAAATACTGATTATCTTGTCGGACCTGGCTCCTTCTGAACAACTCACCTTGGGAACTGGAAACAAAATGAAAAAGTCAAAATCGAGCCAGAGCTGGAATGACAAGGGCTGGTGAGAATATGAATAAGTACAACTTGAGAAATGACACCGAATGTCAATGTGAAGAGCCAAGCCAAACATTTCACCAATGATGTTCACAAGTTTGCCTTTCTGCCTCACCCTAACCTTCCCTCATCCACTCCCCCAGGTCACCATATCGTGCTCTTCAGAAACTATTTACAATAAGCGAGCATTGAACCCGTCACTGAACTAACGGTATATGAACAACATAACTTATATATATATATATATATATATATATATATATATATATATATATATATATATATATATATATATATATATATATATATATATGTTACAGTACTTATATACAGGTAGTGGACAAAAAATTTGAAACACCTGGGTAAATGAGGGACAACAAGTATATTGAAAGCAATGGCTTCCACACAGGTGTGGCCCATGTGTTAATTAGGCAAATTACATCCAAGCATGCTTAGGGTCATGTATAAACATGCTGCACCAGCTTGGTTGCTCATAATTATGACTAGCATGGCTGCAGAAGGTGACCTCAGTGACTTTGAAAGAGGAGTTATTGTTGATCAATCGATAAAATACTCAGAATCAAATTTGAAATTAAAAATAAAACTTAGCTTCATGAGTATTTGGAAAATCCTTTTAATGCAAAAGCCTAATGTGCTATAACGTAGAAGGGCATTAGCTGCTCATTGGCGTAAAAGTGCAAAGTTGAGATAATGTTCCTCAGCCGTTTAAATCCGATATTCAAGCACAACTTTGAGTGCACCGATGGCCCGTCAGACCTATAGTCCTCGATTCCAGACCATCGCCTTTTTTGCACGGCCTGATGCGCTAAACCACATTGTATCTCATTCCCTTTCTCAAGTTCAGCTACTTTCACTTGAATGGATAATTTGGGACAACTTACTATTTCATGTTTGACAAGAGCTTCAGTGACAAAGACAGCTCAACTTACTGATGTTTCACAAACAATGGTACCTTAGGTGATGTCGACATGGAACTCCGAGGGAAAGACATCATCAGAAAAGGGTAACAGTGGGCGGAATTGCATACACCAGGATCACTATATCCGTGCATTCATTTGAAGTGAAAGGTAAAGCAGGCGAGCAACTGCAGATCAATTGACTATAAATTTCAACCTGGTGCCTGAGCAGCCAGTTTCATCAAAAATCGTCCGCCAAAAACTCCACAGAGTGGGATACCATATTCGGGTCGCAGTGCACAAACTGCTCATCACACCTGGCAATACACATTTGTGAGTCCAGTGGTGCAAAGAGCACAGGAAATGGACTACCGAGTAGTTGAGAAATGTGATATTAGATGAATCATCCTTCACCATGTTCTTGACAAACGGATGAGTGCACTTGTGGCGCCAACCTAAAGAACTCCACAACCCTAAGTGCTTCTTTCCCATACTGAAAAGTTATGGTGGTTCTGTAATGTTGAGGTGCACATTTTTGAGGCATGGTTTTGGTGCAGTCATTCCCTTGGAAGGCAGGGTCAATGTCAATCGCTACTTAATGGTACTGAGTGATCATCTTCACCCCCTGTTCTAGCATTTGTTTCCTGCTGGGAAGGGTGTCTTCCAGGATGATAATGCCCACATTCACAGAGCACGTGTGGTCACCCAGTGGTTTAATGAGGATGATGCTGATGTTATCTGTTTTTCATGGCCTACTCATTTATGGGATATTCTGGAATGAAGCCTGAGACAGCATTTTCCACCTCCATCAAACAGGTGTAAATTGATTGACTCTCTCATGAAAGAATGGTGCTACATCCCTCATACAGAATTCCAGATGCTTGTGGACTTTATGCAATGGCGCATTCAGGCCGTACTGGCTGCACGTGGTGGCCCAATGCCCTATAAAGTGACTTTACATTGCTGTTTCCATTTGTATAATGCAGTTTATTGACAGGCAATATTTGCAATTTTTTAATTCCAGAAACATTTTGTTTACTGCTTACAACATAGTGTTAATTTTAGTAACACGCACACTTATTCGCCAAAAAAAAACAACATTATGAATTTGTTTTTTGTTCGTGGGGATCAGAAATTCCATAATTTCTTTTTTTCAAGTCGCAAAATACAATTCTCATTGAGTCATGAATAATGCACCACTGTAAATAGTGGGGCAGATAACAGCAATTTTGAGAGGAATCGTGCAAATGATGATGCAAACATCAAATTTGGCACATTTGTTCTCCAGGGGATTCTATTCAAATCTGCCTGATTGGCCATTTGAAAATCCAAGATGGCGGCCATTTTTCAAGATGGCCACCAAGTTAGCCTCCCAAAGTTGACTTTTTGCTTAGAAGTATTTGTAGTTGTCCGATTTGCATGATCTAGGTGCGGATTCCTATGTTTTCAAGCCTGCTGGAGTGGATTTTCCTGTTTTTAAAGCCCCCTGACACACACTTTTTCTGATTTTTGCACCACTTTAATGATTGTCATATGAAGCCAAAGCCTTTCTGCAACCGGGCCCTGGCTAGTAAATGTTCAAAGTTATGCATACCATGCGAATATTCCTCCAGCTGCTACTGTCCACATATGCAGCTGCAGAGTGCTGTGCAGGGGAGCCCTGACTGAAAGCACTTGCATCTCCAGTTGCAACCTTTCTTACAGGAACACTTGGTCAGTTCCTGACAGCTGGCTGTAATAGGGGGTAGTGTTGTCTAACATATCTGCCACGTCTCTCCTTTCTGTGTCCATCCCCATTCAGCGTGACTGCTCGTGCCTGGACTGGAGATGGTTGCCTGGCCCCAGATGATCCCAGCCTGATAGGCTGCACCCTTTGCATGCTCTCTGAGGGCTGCCTGTGTTGGTGGAATTGAGTTGTATGACCTCTGCTTGCGGGCAAAGAAATCCAGTCTTGCTCCGTCCACACCAGTGGCTGCGCTTGATCTGTCATACATGAGGACAACGAATCCCTACAGCCTCTGCAGGTCAAGATCACGAATCAATGTTGGATGCTGGCTGAGATTGGTGAATGTTTCAGAAACATCATCAAAGACGTTCCAAGTCTGCCATGCAGTTTTCTTCCCTTTACCGCGGAAGGCAGACACGACGTCACATCCAGTGAACGCATGGAAGTATGGGATCCCTCTAGCTTTCTCAGGCCCTATTTCAGAATCTACCTCATTGACTGGAATCCATTGTGCTTTGGCTCCTTGGCTAAAGGCAATCCACATGTTCTCAAGACCTAGTTCCTGTAAGGATGGCAGTACAGATATTGCTATGACTAGTATGCCCATGTCATTAGCCTTAATGATAATGGTCTTGCTACCATCCGTCGTTACATCCCTGGCATGTACAAATATTTGAGTGTCAGCTTCTTCATGACAACATGGAGACACAGCATCCAGTGACTTCCTTGTGTTGCTAATGGCATCTTCTCCTTTTGTGACAATGACTGTGCTTGTCATCTGTGCTTCACACATCTTTTCCGCAAGGAAGTGAAACATCTCAGTCTTGTTGCTGTCATCTCAAATCAAGCTTTTCCAGTTACTTGCGGTCTTACTAGTTCCTGTCTCTTCTTCTGATTCCTTGCCACCTTTTCGACCTTGCCTCGGAATTCAGACTTGACTTCTTGTACACATCAAACACTATGTCCACCCTCTCGTACCTGGCACCATAGGATTCCACCTTTGAGATGATGCCTTCTTTAGCATAGTCATCAAATATCTTTGAAGTGCGTGGAGGTTGGGCATTGATTAGTGCTGAGCCATCAATGATGACTGCATCTCCCCTTAGTTCTCTGTCTGGGATGTTCACTTGCGCTTCAAGAATTTCAGCCAGCTGCGACTTCTGAAATGTATGAAGCTTGCCACTGTCACTGAGAGATGCAGGGTGCGACTGATTATCATGCTTGAAGAATTCTTGCAAGTCACACTGCCTGTTCTAGCATGAGATGAACAGTCATGAGAACAGCTGACAGTCGTCTTTCAGGACTTTCTCCTTAGAACTTCCCCCAGCTTGCTCTTGTTTGAAGAAAGAAACAATGTTTTTCTTGATTCGATGATAGAAAGGACATTCACCTTCATTCTGGAGCCCCTCCATGAATGAATGGAACTGCTCTTTGCCCTGCTAGTGATCTGTAGCTTCCATTTCGGCTAGAGTTGGGTCTGCAATGTTCTTCATGTCTAGTACGAGTAGGTCGGCTGATTCTTCTTAGAATGGGTTGCCCATCTCCTGCATTACTGCAGAGAGTGCTTTCACCTTTTCAAAGAAAGATTTCTGGGCACTCAGTGTCTGCTCATGGTGTCTGCTGTTGTTGGTTGCATCTTTCATACAAGACATGGCCTCGTATCCAGCGACGAGACGACTCACTTCGGGTCCAGCGACCATCCACCTACGAAGTGCTGCCGGGTCTTCTGTCAACCCAATTGCTCCTCCGTCACCTTTGATGACTGCATTATTTTGCTCGTGGGCTTGGTCGATTGCCAGGGCAGAGAATTATCTTATAGACTTGTGGATAATGAAGTTCCCTTTGTGAAACTCCCTGGCCACATCTGGATGTTGTTGCTCAAGCGACATCATATCCTCTATCCCACCACCTTCGTCAAGTCTTGCAGGGTCTAGCTTGATTGGTAGTGCATTGAGTGAGTGAAACAGAGGAATATTCCTTGCCAAGTTCATATACCCATCATCTCCTCTTTTGGCAGGATTGGCCTGGGGGGACTTTAGATCTTCTTTCTTAACCTCCTGACATAGGCAACACTTGGTCCAGACAGTGCTCCATGATTTACCAGGAGAACTCACGTCCATGGCCAGTATGACGTTCAGGGTCGAGGGTTTATCCTTTTACCACCCTGTACATGTATAATGGACACTTTCCTGTATGGGATACAACTAGGTTTATGCATCTGCCCTACACCTAGTCCAATCGTTCATCCAGTGTCATAAGTCCCATGCGATCTGTACACCA
Source organism: Eptatretus burgeri (assembly GCF_056783735.1). Classification (NCBI taxonomy): domain Eukaryota; kingdom Metazoa; phylum Chordata; class Myxini; order Myxiniformes; family Myxinidae; genus Eptatretus; species Eptatretus burgeri. Next base: position 33,241,204 of record NC_140976.1, on the reverse strand, counting down.
TCCAGATAACTAAAACCCCGTTATCCTTGGCTCGGCTCTCCCGCGCTGGCACGTCCTGTCGATTCAGGTGCGGCTGCCTAACTGATCCGGGGTTGATTTGGCAACATTTGGGACACTAGTAAGTTGTTGCAGTATGATGCCAACAATGATGCCAACATACAATTCCTACTTAGCTGACACTGAACCCCATGCTGAGTTTCACAGCAGTGATGTCACCAATGTGCCTTGGTAGTGCCCAACAATCACTCCTTCAAGAAATTCTTACTTGGCGATGAACTGGAAATGTTGATTAAAGGACTGGTAAGTGGCCTGGATTCAATCAGCACATCTGTTTCATCAACTTCGTGCACTTCGAAAATTTGGAGCTAGATGTACTCCATCACACTCAGAGACCTTCTGTGTGTTACCCTCATCTAGTTTAGCCCGCGAGCCAATGCGGTTTACCAGGGAGTGGTCGATGCCGTGCACTAGCAACTTCTTGGAGCCATAGATGAGAGTTGGGCCAGTGATGAGGACCAGTGCCAGTAGTCCATCCAAGGGATGTGGCTGACTGCTGAAACAAAGATACTACCTCTAACACTACACCCCTACACCCCATGCATAAGTAGCTACTATTACATACATGTTAAGTCATGCAAACGTAAGAAAATCATAAACAAATGTGCAAAATCAGAAAAAGTGTTAGGGGGCTTTAAAAACAGGAAAATCCACTCCAGCAGGCTTGAAAACATAGGAATCCACACTTAGATCATGCAAATCGGACAACTACAAATACGTCGAAGCAAAAAGTCAACTTCGGGAGGCTAACTTGGCGGCCATCTTGAAAAATGGCCGCCATCTTGGATTTTCAAATGGCCAATTGGGCAGATTTAATCAGAAAGCCCTGCAGAACAGAAATGCCAAATTTGATGCATGTATCATAATTTGCACGATTTTTCTACTATCTACTACACTAAAAGATCTAGTCGAGCACTAAATGTAACACCATAATGACATCCCAGACGTAAAGCCATCTTACTAAATCCGTCATCCTGACACCTCGCATCTGGCATTAATCCCATCCCCTTCAGATATCAGATAGTCAGATATAGTCAAATATGTGGGCTATGGTGTTCAACTGCCATCAGTGAAACGACGGGATGGGTTGAGTAATGGAAACCAGTGACTTTCACGTCAATAGAGGCCTAACTCTCGGCGTAACACAGTAACGACTTCCCAGACTTAACGCCATAATGATGTTCCAGTGAAAAGAGCATGACAGACAGAGGGATGTGCGGATAAATCTGACTAATTTAATATAATTATTACACCAAACCCTGGCTGTGGTTCTGGAGTGACGAGCTTTAATGACTTCACAATGCCATTTTCTTGGAGGTGTGTGTGATGTTGGATTGTAAAATATGTTTTGTTAATTCCCCTCTACTTTGGTTCCAAAAATTTTGGAACTTAATTTGGATTGAACCCTCGAAGTACACACCCGAGCCTTATCACTGATACCTGGTTTTACTGATACCTACCCAGTGATTAGGTGCGCACCCTAGTTTTTGGTTTTTGTGTTTTATCAGGCCACAGAGCTAATGAACACAGCAGTCCTGACGGGGCAGCTTGTGATGGTGCCTCTCCGGGTTCTTGCTGTTGGACCACATGATCTTATCCTAGATGTCTCTGAAAAAGCAAAATGCTACTCAACTGATGAGGGCATCTTGAAGGTATGTATAAATGTAACATTGGAGAGGCCTACATATTTACAGATTCTGCTGGAAATTTAACCAAACATTAAATGTGACATTTATAAATGGCAGAGTAATGGCTGCCTATTAATAATTTTTGTGGGAATTTGCCTTCGTAATATTGATAACCAATACCCAGAATCGCGTGTTTCCTGCTTTACTGCAAGTGCTGGAATCCATGGTGATAGCAAAAAATAAGGATGGAGCAGCTAATAATTATGAAATATTTTGTTAATGATAGCATCAAGTGTTCTGAAAATTGCCCGCGATTGGCTGTGCAGTGCGGTGATGATTGCCTGTCAACGATTACTGTATTATAGTGCACCTTGGAGGCAAGAACTTTTTGATGAGCGAAGCTATTAACGATGATATCCTGCACTAGCTATACTTACACATCCTAAATAATTATACACTAAAGGCATATGAAAACTTCTACTGTGATGAGACAAGTGTTTAGTTTACGACGAAGCTAGAGAATACCTTGGAAAGTAATGTCAGCATCACTTTTGTAATATACATACATGTTGGTACAGTATAAACAAAAGCCCTTGTCATATTTGAATCATCATTGTTGGAAAAGTCTTTGCTTATTTCCCTACAATTGTCTTGGAGCGATGGAGAAGCTCATCTGTTCACACATCACTTACAGGACAAGACATAAGCGTACTTCTACATGACTTACAAGGATTTCAGCGGACAGTAGAGAAATCAGCGTGGACAATGGAATTTTAAATGAGAATCCCAACATTTTGAGCCATAAACGGAAAACATTTTCCAATAACCGTCATCTTTCTTCTACTTCCCTTATTCTGGAGACTGTTATTATTTCATTTCAAATTCTGGAAACTTCAACAGACAGCAGAAGACCTGATAAAAGACTTTCAAGGACAGAAAAAAACAACTCCAATTTATGCACTTCCCATTTTCACTTTCACTTTTTAGTTGAAATAATGGAACGAGAAGAAAACATCCATGGGTCATTGATTAGAGTGGCATCAATGTGTTCTGTCCACAGACTGTTAGTACAGAGATTCTGGTGGCCATGCTCAAGGTCAGGGCAGGATGCCAGTAGATGCGGCGTAACCATTCTGGAAGCAATTTATTTTGGCATTCCGCTCGCCAGGCATTTCATAAAGGAAGGCCGCATGAGAGAATAAATGAATTTATGAAAATGTTAATGAGCTGTACAAAAGCACAGAGAACATTACTGTGGTCTGTCTCGGTGTTGCCATGTGGAGGGGGTTCAGCAGGGGGTTCAGAAAGGAGAATGATTCAGACGTCGTCCATACGTTTCTATAAGTCAATACCTCATGAGAAGACCTATCGCATTCCAACTCCTTGCTAAGCTCTGCTTCCCGATCAGTTTATTAGCATGAAAAACATTGAGGTTTCCTCCTATACTTATCTCTGCTGAAAGGCTTTACTCAAGGTTTGAGCATGCGGTTAATCTCACATGTGCACTTTGGACATTAATGTTCTGTATGTTACATTGAGAGCTATAACAATGCTGTTCTAGAAAAAAAATGGTACGTGTTTGATAATCCATAACATTCACACTGCTGTGTAAAACTCATTAAAATACAGAGAACAACCCGTAAACACACATTGAAGGGAAACGGGAGAACAACAACACATGAACAGTGCACGCAGTCCAATTCACGGACGATGCTTCATGTTCTCGGAATGTGATTTGAGCGTGTGCAATGACCGGATTCATTTTTCTCATTGCATTCACTGTGGACGCGTCACATGGCAATACGATTTCGTTTTATTTATCAATTGCAAAATCTTCCAATGATTGGAGGAGTTGTTTGAGAGGTCGGGATTAAAGGATTGCGGCACCGAGGGTGTTTCTCGAGCAAGTGTCACTGGACCCTAATTCATCAAGCGAGGATGCTGGAGCACTCTACACTCTCCTAGAGGACATTCGGAATTGTTTTTCTCCTCTTTTGAAAACCAGTTGTGGCATTAATGGCCATTTCAGATTTTATTTCGTCCACTTCAAACCCATTCTTTTTGGTGATGCTTAAGATGCAGTTCATTTCTGAGAAACTTTTCATTAACTTCACTCGTCTAATGGAAATCCTTAATGGCTCATGGTGCTAAACTATGCCTTGCAGGAAAGCAGGATATCACAGTTCAGGATGCCCTTTATGTGTTTGCACGTATTTCTAGCTGTTACATTCCAATAAAGGGCATTTGTTGATCCACCATCTATTGAAATACATTTGTATTCATACCAAGAAGATATGCAAAAAAATTCCGATTTCTAGTTGTTTTGTTTTTTTTGCTGCAATACTTTGTCATGCCATTGGATAAATGCACCTTTACAAAGGACAAAGTGAAAACAGATCCATAACAACGATGAGATTATGAAACCTTTTTCCCCCTTAACGTCCCTGTTGGAGTGGAACAATTGATCATGCGTCGCAAGAAAGGATCCAAAAGCGCTTGTCAGAATATTCGTTATTAATTTCACCTTTTAATACGCTGGACAATAAAATGTCTAAAGGATTGAAATACTTTAAAATAATAACCAAACAGCGAGCTTACTTGTACATATCTCTTCCCTTAGCAGGTGCTGTGAAATGACAGGTAGAATGGTTTTTGTTTTTTTTTTGAGTTGAAGTTCGTCATAGGCGTCTTTTTGTCTTCTGCCCGTTTCATGGCACGTCATTGTCAGCTTGTTAACCTACCAACCGTTTAAATCTTCTTACATCTAACTCACACATGAGCCTTTATGTCTGTCTTCAAAATGTCTTCAGGAATGGTCGAATTGCATGTTGGGTCGAAAGAAGATAAACTATGGCCATTATAAATAGGAGATTCAGATATTGAGCAATAGTTTGGTAATGTGAAACGAATGAACATTTCACATGACAAACATTCATCTGCGCTTCACAACATCACGCTGTGCTCCTCTCGAGTCCACTGGCTGCCTGGTTTGTTTGTGTGAAAGTAATTTGAGTGGTCTACTTGGATTCGTGCATGATGTGGAAAGCTCAGCTACACCATATAACCCGACTCTTCCATTAAAACTGAATATCGTATAATGAATGGATTGCAATTGATTGGGCATGAAAATTATTTTCTAAACAAGCTTCTACGCCAAATTCAAGGGGATGACGTGAAGCCATGATTACCTCCAAATGTGCTTGAAGCAAAATCCAGGCCACAGGACAGGCCATAGTGGAGTGTGCTGTTTACTCCAGTGAGAGTGATACCCTGGTCTGTAATTGCTAATAAGACAAATACAGAGGAGTGCATTTCTCATTGTCCCTATGCTGGATCCTGTGGTTCCGTGACATGAGCCATAAACTCGTCTCGTTACTGCGCAACACCTACCCACTCAAGGTGGCCGGTGCACTTCTCGTGTTTGAACACTCAAGGTTTGATTGAATATGACCCTGGAGCCTCATGCTCTTGCCTCCGAAGAAAAAAAGCTGGGTGTGCTTCAAAGCCTAATCCTCTCTCAACAGCTCGATGCCATGCTTCACTGGCATTGCAATCAAACATGCCATGCAGACTCCCCCCTATTGACCACTTTGAGAGTGGGAGGAGGTAAATTGAAATGGTTTGCGAGTGTTCCAACTTATCAAGAAATTTCATTACCAGACCTTCATTCTTTGTGCTGCACAATTTGGGTGAGCAAGTGCCGGCGATGGTGATGATGCTTGCGATTGCTTGCAGATCATTAATCTGCTCCGCATATGAATGCACCTTTGTCAGAGCAAGGCTGGGGGATTACGTCGGAGTGTCGGAAAAAAGTGGCAGATCCTGTACTCTCTTCCCAGTGTTTTGCAGGATTATGGATACTGCAGGCTTAATGGGCCTGTTGTTGTGAAACCAGCTTTTTACCATGTATCTTGATGCCATTTCAGGGTAAATAACCAAAGGCATAAAAGCAGGCAATCTTAATACCCATTGTTATTTCTTTAATGGATCACAGTTCATGGGAAATGAGAATTGGAAATATGATGTTTGCACAACAAGTCTGAGAGTCAAGTCTTCAAGATGAATACGATTATTTTCACCTATTTTGCTGCTAACATTCCAATTTTTAGGATTTATAGCACATTGTGTTCAGAACCAGATAGCCCACCAAATCCCACCAAAGCTGGCCTGGCATTAGCCCAATTGTGTGCCTACGTTGCCGATGGAATGCCAGTTCTGGCCCCGATATCGCTGGCTCTCGAGGATGGCGAGACACCTTCATCCTTTCTGTTTCAAGGGCTCACATGTATTCTTTCGCAAAGAACTACATTTGTTAAATTGCTCATCTATTTTCTGAAATGTATTCACTGAGCAAGCAAGTCTATAAATCGGCACCATCTCCTTCAATTGATGTACAAGAAAAGACTGAACATGCTGCATCGCATGGTGAAACATTTAAAAGTCAGTCTTGCAAACCATGGAACAAATCAAACCGAAAAACTATGAAACAATTCACAGCTGCCGATGTTTTATAAATGAGGCGAGGCAGGAGAGTCCACTTCAGTGTTCATTGAAATCATTCCTTTTCAAAGTGCATGAAACCTAAGGATTCAAAAGAACACAAGAAGCTTTCAAAGAAAAACTTTATTCATTATACTGATGCGGATCATTTGTGTTCCACTTTGTGGTTTCCACATAACCCCAAGCCTTGTGGTCAAATGTGCAGAGTAAGTGTGCAAGAGTGAATGAGACAAACTGCCACAATTGTGGGAAATGCTTGCTATTTGTGAAAATAAGGAAGAAATGGGGACTCAATATCTGGCATGACAAATTCATCCACTGCCCAGCAAAGCAAAATCAATGACATCAAAATCCACTATAATCATCCAAACTTCCAGCCAATACGTTTTGATATTATTGTACAAATTTAAATCACTAGAAGCACCCGCTCCCTCCGGAAGCAGCCTGGGGCGGTGGGTATGTGGTGGGGGAAGCACGGCAAAAAAATATATACATATATATATATATATATATATGTATATATATATATATATATATATATATATATATATATATATATATATATATATATATATATATATATATATATATATATATATATATACATAGTATAGTGCCATGGCAAGTAATCCCTCTTCTCCCTCAGCAGGGGTCAGTAAACCATTTGCACTGTGCCAGCTGTACAAAAAAATCGTAAATTGTCTCCCCACCCTCATGGTTGAGTGGGTAGTGGTTATTTGATGCCCACACCCTGATGTTGGATACCCGCAGCATGTATGCAAAACTTGGTGGAGATTGGCCAAGCCGTTTTCGATTCCATAATTATCAGACGTCACCACATGCGCGCCCACGCGTGCACGCGCACGCACACACACACACACACACACACACACACACACACACACACACACACACACACACACACACAATTGCCTTATTTTATGTCGTGGGATAGCTTCAGTCGTTTGAAATCCCAAAGTGCAAACCCCTGAACTAGAATCAACGTGGGTTAGGCTTTCTCCTTGTGTTTGAATTCGTCAGGTTCCCAACGTTGAATGAGTCAAAACATTGTTGTCACTTGCAATCAATCTCAAATCCAAACCACTCTTGTGATTATGGTCCGAGACTCACCTCACAAATCAGCTCCAGTCCAGCGTCAGGCTTGGTAAGCACGTTTGTGAAAGACATGTCCAAACACATTCCCTGGCCAATCGCCCAAGAAGGTAGAAGTAATTAGGCCTGTTATATATATATATATATATATATATATATATATATATATATATATATATATATATATATATATATATATATATATATATATATATATATATATATATATATATATATATATATATATATATATATATATATATATATACATATATATATATATATATATATATATATATATATATATATATATATATATATATATATATATATATATATATATATATATATATATACATATATATATATATATATATATATATACATATATATATATACATATATATATATATATATATATATACATATATATATATATACATATATATATATATATATATATATATATATATATATATATATATATATATATATATATATATATATACATATATATATATATATATATATATATATATATATATATATATATATATATATATATATATATATATATATATATATATATATATATATATATACATATTGTTGCAATCACGGGTACCGAGACACCAGCTTGTCACTCAGGGGGATTAATCCTCGGTTGTCCTTGGTAGAGGCGGACCTGGGGCCACCCCTCACAATTAATGTTATGGATCGGTGGGCTGTTTTAAAACCACGACCGCCACCCAGTCAACCATGAGTTCCACTGTCCGCCAGTTAATTATTCTGTTTAACTGGAGGTCACGTGGTTACCTGAGCGGGGAGTGCGCCCTCGGCAAAGCACCAATATTATCTGATTAGATTTTAATTCGGGCGGCCGAACGTTTTAACCGCTGGTGCGTGCTGACGATTTTTTGGTCAAATCTGTGGTAATTACCTCCCAGTCTATCTAGGTTCGAACAATGCTAGACCAATAGAAGGAAAGGGCAAACACGGACAGGTTGGAAATCGACCAATAATTTATTAATAATAAAGTAAATAAATAAAAAGAACTTTTTATTTGCTGAGGTAAATAAAGAATTTCAAAGCAAAATCAATCAAAATGCCAGGAAAGAGACAAAGAGCAGAAGCTTAATGGGGGTTGACTTACAGCTAAACACAGACAAGGGTACCCAACCGGTCATTCATGGGGAGGGGAGGGGGAGAAAATCGTCTCACTCAACACATAGTCGTCCGTGAGGCAAGAACGTTCTGAAATAAGTGCGTGCGTCTCACGTCCGTCGCCAGCACCCAGCTTTGTCGTACAGACTCTCGCGGGGCAGCCTTGAACGTCAGTCCACATGCTCGCTTGCCGAAGCTCTGGGCAGGACAAACCGTCTCGCTGTTGGCGTTGGCCAGACACCCACACGCGCGCTGCCTTCTCCTCTTTTGCGCACCTACACCCGCTTCTTGCTCGCTTCTCTCTCATACCTCTTTCATTCACACTTTTTTTATTATCTTAGAACGTATCACTTTCTTCTTCAGAATGTCTCTCTCACTTCAGAATGTCCCTCTTTCGCCTTTTCCTCTCCGAACATCTCTCCACACAGAACGTCTTTTTATATCTTCGGGGTGTCTCTACGGGGTGCCGTCCACTCCAAGCTCACCCACCCCACTGTGGCACGGTTACCATGATGACCCGTGCGCTCTCAAAAAAAGGCAGGCGTCGGAGCTCACGAAAGAACGCTGCTGAGGAAAAACTAGGGCGGGCTTCAGAGCTCGTGAAAGAAATGTGTGAACGTGTCTGTCGTAAAGAAAAAAAAGCTTCCCATAAGAGAGGGGATCTATCCTTTACCCTTCTCAACGCATCACATTGAAGATCCCATTAGACATGGGGATGGGGCTAATCTGAACATGAATTTAAGGAAATAACTTTCTGAGGAACAAAGACATTCGCTGGTGATGTGACAATAAGCAGTGAAACCGGTCCGGTAGCTGAGGGGGTGTGTAGAATTCGGATTCTCATGTGTGTACTGTGTGTGAAGGTCTTTATAGTTATGGAGGAACTCTGAGAATGGTTCGAAACAGCAAAGCGCCTCCCTTGTGTAGGCCTTTTCTTGGGTTGCTTTATGCAGCTTCTTTGGCAAGATGCGTGTGGGAGGTGTCAATTATTTATATATGCCAAGCTACCTGGGATTAGTTGATTAGGTGAGACCTGATTGGCGCTTCCCTCCAGTCACAGGTGAGAGATGTGGGTGGGTCTTTCTTTATTTATATACAGAAAGATGACAGAAGTAAATTGACACCTTCAATTTATTCAATTCATCTTTATAATGCAGTTTTACTCTGTGATTTGTACTAATATTCGACAATTTATTTGTGGGAACGAGTTCCTGGGACTTGTACAACAATTAACTATGCCTCAAACCCAGGGAGCACACAAACTTTCTGATTCTCAAAGAGGACGAACTGTTGGCCATTCGGAAGGTGGAGTCAGCCAGCGTCAGATATCTCAGAACCTTGGCATTCCACTTTCTATGGTCAATCGGGTGATTGTGCAATTAACCAGCAAAAGCTAGGAATCCACAGATTTCCATTCTGGTCAGTCTGGGATGTCAGAAAGGTGTCTTTGAGCTATCAAGAGGTCCATGTAGAAAACTCCCTGTTGCAAGGCAGCAGATGTTGCAGAGGAGGTCCAACTTAGCTCAAGAACTGCCGTGCAGTACCTTCATCAACTGCAATACTATGGTAGAGCAGCAAGGAGAAAACCTCTTCTTAGACCAACCAACATTCAAAGGAGAAAGAAGTGGGCTGAACAAAATGGCGAACAGACCCTTGAGTTTTGGCAAACTGTCATTTTTTTCAGTGAGTCCCAATTTGCTCAATTTTCTGAGTGTGAATTTCGGCTATTTTTGCCACACCCATTGCTGAGAGGTGTATAAAATCAAGCACATTGCCATGAAATATCCATAGGCAAACATTGGCAGTAGAATAGGCCATATTGATGAGCTCAGTGACTTTCAACGTGGCACTGTCATAGGATGCCACCTTTCCAACAAGTCAGTTAGTCAAATTTCTACCCTGCTTGAACTGCCCTGGTCAACTGCAAGTGCTGTTATTGTGAACTGTAAATGTCTTGGAGCAAAAACAGCTCAGCCACAAAGTGGTAGGCCACACAAGCTCACAGAATGGGACCGTTGAGTGCTGAAGCGCGTAGTGCGGAAAAATCATCTGTCGGTTGTAATACTCATCACCGAGTTCCAAACTGACTCTGGAAGCAATGTCAGCACAAGCACTGCTCTTTGAGAGCTTCATGAAATGTGTTTCCATGGCCGAGCAGCCGCACACAAGCCTTAGATCACCATGTGCAATGCCAAGCATCAGCTGGAGAGGTGTGAAGCTCACCACCATCAGACTCTGGTGCAGTGGAAACGCATTCTCTGGAGTGATAAATCACGCATCACTATCTGGCCATCCTACGAACGAATCTTGGTGTGGCAGATGCCAGGCGAATGCTACCTGCCCGAATGCATAGTGCCAACTGTAAAGTTTGGTGGAGGAGGAATAATGGTGTGGTGTGTTTTTCATGGTTCGGGCTTGGCCCCTAAGTTCCAGTGAAGAGAAATCTTACAAGCTACAACATACAATGACATCTGTGCTTCCAACTTTGTGGCAACACTTTCAGGAAGGCCCTTTCCTGGTTCAGCATGGCAATGCCCCTGTGCACAAAGCGAGGTACATACAGAAATGGTTTGTCGAGATCGGCGTGGAAGAACTTGACTGACCTGCACAGAGTCCTGACCTCAACCCCATCGAACATCTTTGGGATGAATTGGAATGCTGACTGCGAGCCAGTCCTAATTGGCCCAACATCAGTGCACGACCTCACTCATGCTCTTGTGGCTAAATGGAAGCAAATCCCCACAGCAATGTTCCAACATCAAGTGGACAGCCTTCCCAGAAGAGTGGAGGCTGTTATAGCAGCAAAGGGGGGGGGGACCAACTCCATATTACTGCCCATGATTTTGGAATGAGATGTTGGATGAGCAGGTGTCCACATACTTTTGGCCATGTAGTGTGTGTGTGTGTGTGTGTGTGTGTGTGTGTGTGTGTGTGTGTGTGTGTGTGTGTGTGTGTGTGTGTGTGTGTGTGTGTGTGTGTGTGTGTATATATATATATATATATATATATATATATATATATATATATATATATATATATATATATATATATATATATATATATATCTTCTTCTTTTGGCTGCTCCCGTTAGGGGTCGCCACAGCGGATCATCCGTATGATCCGCATAGTGATTTGGCATAGTTTTTATGCCGGATGCCCTTCCTGACGCAACCCTTGTCGCCTCTTACGACACAGGGATATGGTACACCTATTTTTACCCAGGGAATACACCGGGCCCAGTATACTGGTACTCACTTCGCCGACCTCGGAAGAATCACAAGCTGAGTAAACCTCCTGGTGTATTAATTCAGTGGTCCAACAGGACTTGAACTCAGGACCTTTTGGATCCCAAGCCGCTGCCCTAACCACTACGCCAACATCAGGCTTTATATTTTAATATATATATATATATATATATATATATATATATATATATATATATATATATATATATATATATATATATATATATATCTGTATCTGTATCCATATAGATATATAGTGGGGAAAACAAGTATTTGATACAATGCCGATTTTGCAAGTTTTCCCACTTTTTTTTTCTGTAATTTTTTTATTTTTCTGTAATTTTCTGTAGGTCTGTAATTTTTATCATAGGTACACTTCAACTGTGAAAGACGGAATCTAAAACAAAAATCCTGAAAATCACATTGTATGATTTTTAAGTAATTAATTTGCATTTTATTGCATGAAATAAGTATTTGATCACCTACCAACCAGAAAGAATTCCAGCTCTCACAGACCTGTTAGTTTTGTCGTTAAGAAGCCCTCCGATTCTCCACTCATTACCTGTATTAATTGCACCTGTTCGAACTCGTTATCTGCATAAAAGACAGCTGTCCACACTCAATCAATCAGACTCCAACCTCTCCACAATGGGAAAGACCAGAAAGCTGTCTAAGGACATCAGGGACAAAATTGTAGACTTGCACAAGGCTGGGGTGGGCTACAGGACAATAGGCAAGCAGCTTGGTGAGAAGGCAACAACTGTTGGCGCAATTATTAGAAAATGGAAGAAGTTCAAGATAACAGTCAATCTCCCTCGGTCTGGGGCTCCATGCAAGATCTCACCTCGTGGAGCCTCAATGATCATGAGAAAGGTGAGGGATCAGCTCAGAACTACATGGCAAGACGTCGTCAATGACCTGAAGAGAGCTGGGACCACAGTATCAAAGAAAACCATAAGTAACACACTACGCCGTCATGGATTAAAATCCTGCAGCGCACGCAAGGTGCCTCTGCTCAAGCCAGCGCATGTTCAGGCCCATCTGAAGTTTGCCAATGACCATCTGGATGATCCAGAGGAGGAATGGGAGAAGGTCATGTGGTCTGATGAGACCAAAATAGAGCTTTTTGGTTTAAACTCCACTCGCCGTATTTGGAGGAAGAAGAAGGATGAGTACAACCCCAAGAACACCATCCCAACCTTGAAGCATGGAGGTGGAAACATCATTCTTTGGGGATGCTTTTCTGCAAAGGGGACAGGACGACTGCACCGTATTGAGGGGAGGATGGATGGGGCCATTAATCGCGAGATCTTGGCCAACAACCTCCTTCCCTCAACAAGAGCATTGAAGATGGGGCGTGGCTGGGTCTTCCAGCATGACAACGACCCGAAACACACAACCAGGGCAACTAAGGAGTGGCTCCGTAAGAAGCATCTCAAGGTCCTGGAGTGGCCTAGCCAGTCTCCAGACCTGAACCCAATAGAAAATCTTTGGAGGGAGCTGAAAGTCTGTGTTGCCCAACGACAGCCCCGAAACCTGAAGGATCTGGAGAAGATCTGTATGGAGGAGTGGGCCAAAATCCCTGCTGCAGTCTGTGCAAACCTGGTTAAGAACTACAGGAAACATCCAATCTCTGTAATTGCAAACAAAGGTTTCTGTACCAAATATTAAGTTCTGTTTTTCTGATGTATCAAATACTTATTTCATGCAATAAAATGCAAATTAATTATTTTTAAATCATACAATGTGATTTTCAGGATTTTTGTTTTAGATTCCGTCTTTCACAGTTGAAGTGTACCTATGATAATAATTACAGACCTCTACTTGCTTTGTAAGTGGGAAAACCTGCAAAATCGGCAGTGTATCAAATACTTGTTCTCCCCACTTGTATATATTTCCGACATGTGTATGCGTGTGTGTGTGTGTGTGTGTGTGTGTGTGTGTGTGTGTGTGTGTGTGTGTGTGTGTGTGTGTGTGTGTGTGTGTGTGTGTGTGTGTGTGTGTGTGTGTGTGTGCGCGCGCGCGCCTGCGTGTGCATGTGCGCGTGCGCGCGCGTGTGCGCACATGTGCATATACTGGCAGATAACCTGATTCCATCAGGCTGTTGTAGGGGAATTTGTTCCCTTAGGCATGTCTGCGGGGTCAACTGACCAAACCCATGGCAAACGGTCCTCCCTTAGGGTGGCGAGGAACTACCTCTGCCATACCAGTGGGGGAAAGGGACAGGGTTCTCCAAACCCCACGGATACTCCTTACCTCTCTCCCTTCCTTTAACCAGTTGTAACCAGTTCAGATTGAGGTCCTATAACCGAAAACCATTCAGCCTCAACGCACGTACAGTTTTTTGCCTCAACTCCCTGAACAGCTCAACTCTGCCATTAAGCCTGGCCCTGCAACTCTGGTCAATGGTATCAAGTGTCCTTTGAGAGAAAAAATTCTTCTTTGCCCGACGATAAGTGCCAATATATCCACTTGCAACATCAAGGATGGTAGTCTTGAAGACACTCTACAACTCTTCAGGATTCCTCAAAGCACCCAGACCCACCAAATCTCCACTCAGCCTGTTTTCAAACTCCTCTGTTGCCCTCTCATCCTTGAGTTTGCCAGCATCTAGCCTCGGCTGGGATGCTACTATTCTCCCGGATTTAAGCTGAAACTTCAGAGCTGCTACCACAAGCCTGTGGTCGGTATTGAGGAACTGAGCACTCTGGTGGACCCTGCAGTTCTGGATCCTCCTCCATTGGCCATCAATGAGCACATGGTCAATCTCCTTTGCCACACCGCCAGCGTTGGAATACCAAGTCCTGCGATGAGCCTGTGGGTGCTGAAACCATGAACCAGACACCCTGAGTCCATGACTTCTTGCAAATGAAGTAAGTTAGTGCTATTCTCGTTCACAGTTATAGACCCATGGGGACCAACACATGTCTCATCACCATCCCTGTCAGTTCCAGTCAATGCATTGAAATCCCCCGAGAATAGAAGAGTGTCTTGCCTGAGGCAGTGATCAACCAGAGGCTCGAGCGTGGCATCGAATGTGTCCTTCATGGTGAGATCACTTGTCTCAGTCGGAGCATATCCAGAAATGAGGGAATTGACACGCAAGGAGTGACATATACTTTGTCTCATTATACGCCCATTGAGCGGTGTTACCTAAATTTTCATTGTTGTCAGCTTATTGGACACAGCCACAGCAACTCCTTGGACATGGTAACCATCAGAGCGACCAGACCAATAGTAGGTGTATTCACCTGTGATGATCTCACCATAATCTGGTCTCCGAATGTCAGAGAGTGCTGCAATACCGATGTACAAATGCTTGAGCTCATATGATAACAGTGACAGGTGATCATACTCTCTTAAGGATCGGACATTCCAAGCACCCACCCAAAGGGACCGCCTCAGGTTAAACCAAGGAGAGCGCCGTCTGGTGGACAACACGTCAGCACCACCCCGACACACACTACCACAATGTGACCCATGAAGTTTACCCCGTAGTTTTCCTCCTATCATCAAAGAGTTGGGGTCCTGAAGGCTTTGCCCCCATCCCGTCATCTTGTGAGCTGCCCTGTGGAGGGCAGCTGCACAGGAGGTATTCATATGGAGTGGGTTTTCAGATATCTTTGTCGTACTTTTGCGGAATGAAGGGTTTTATGGTGGCCAGAGTGCAAATCCTGCCACCAATCTCCTAAAAATAAAAGTAACCCAACTGCAGGAGGATGACCACAGACACAGTTGGGCACTAGATATGAATGGCCATTGGCTCACAAGGAACTCCTCCACCCATTGACGACCTGTCCGCCACCTAGTCTCCATAGGTCGTGTTGGCCTTCAGTGAGGCGGTCTCCTTTTGGGGGGCCGATTCTCTGCAGGCAAACACTTCCAATCAGCGCACTTTAGGATCTTCCCCGCAGAGGTTTTCTTGGTGTGCTGGGAGGTCCAGGAGAACATGTCAGGCATCTCCTGCAGACTTTGCCAGCCCAGATTTACCAGCCCAGATTTACCAGCCCCCAAAGGGAACAAGAGCTTCCCTTGATGGTCTCACATCATGTGGAGGTGCACCGCCATGCAATGTCCTTCGGCCACTGGGCCTGGGCATTCCCTCTCTAGGGGTTGATCAGTTCCAGGCTCTGAGTACTGGAGCATGGCAAAGACCTCCCCTTGTGGGTTGTGCTCAGGCCTGTAGCCTGGGACATTACCAAGCGGTGTCTCGATTGTGCTGTGCAGATCGCCGAGGTGCTCCAGGTGGTACACCCTTGTTTGGCCTCGTGGGCAGGTGCCAGTGCCTGCTCTCCAGTTCAAAATGCTCCTCGTCAGCT
This sequence comes from Eptatretus burgeri, assembly GCF_056783735.1. Lineage (NCBI taxonomy): Eukaryota > Metazoa > Chordata > Myxini > Myxiniformes > Myxinidae > Eptatretus > Eptatretus burgeri. The sequence goes on along the minus strand of NC_140976.1, from coordinate 33,225,178 downwards.
GGGTAGCTTTGGACTCATGTCCTGTGGAAGCCTGGCATCACTGCAGGCCGGACGCGTCACTGGTCTCTGTACCACGTGGGCTTGGGCTTTGCTTGCCTATGGCTCCCGTTTCGATGCCAATTTGGCTTGCTTGCCCCACCCCTACCTGGCGGCAGCTGGCAGACGGTTGCGAGCCATGACAGAGTCAGACTCTGTCGATGGTTTTCCACACCCTTACATGATCACGCGTCTGACCTACCAGCCCGATGGAGGTTCGGTTCCTCGTTTCCCTGCATTGCCAGATTATCTTTGAGATCGAATGATGGCCTTCAGGACAACAGACTACATCCTGATGATGGGTACAGATCCAGTGAAGCACTGGTGCATTGCGCCAATAACCATCACAGTGTGGGTCGCGAGGCAGCTCGGGCGACTTCAGACTGTGTGGAAGCAGGCTTGGGAGATAGATCCCCTTGTGCCAATACTTCGTATCCTTGAGTGCCTTTTCCACCTCAAGGCACAAGCACAGGCCAGAGATGGGTGCCAGTCTGTTGAGAGAAAGGGAATTCCTCACCCCATCCCCTTGCAGGAATGAAAGGTCAGCCCAATTCTGTTTTGCACCATCAATGGGGTAGACGTGATAGCCCTGATGGTGTGTGTGTGTGTGTGTGTGTGTGTGTGTGTGTGTGTGTGTGTGTGTGTGTGTGTGTGTGTGTGTGTGTGTGTGTGTGTGTGTACATGCACGCGCGCATGTGTGCGCTTGCATACACTCACAGATAACTTGGTTCCACCTGGCTGTTGTAAGGGAATTTGTTCCCGATAGAGTGTGGAATATTTACGGAGTTTGCTCGGAATGTCCTTTGACAGCATAATAGCAGGGACTCACGGGAATTCAACGGTAAGATGTGATTTCATGTCCTCAATCTAATTATTCTTCAAGTCCTCAACCCCCATGCCCACTTCCTCCCAGCCGCAAGTCCTCAACCCCAAGTATTCAAACCCCCTCACCCAGCTCTTTGTCCCCCTCTGCCCCCCCTAATATTTCAGACTGATGAGGTTTCTTGGTGAAGAATATCAACAAAAAGTAATTCTATGTTGGACAGAATTGACTAAATAGTTTGTGGTTATATTATTTTTTTTACTTCTGGAAGGTGTTCCTCTGAACCAATATACCACCCGTGTTTGCTTGGAACAAAAATTCACACGACTCAAAATTCTGTGCATATCGATATTTTTAGACCTCAGTATGGACCGATGAGCTTTTATATGAGGTATCATTCAGCATCATACATGTTGTGGTTACGACGTTTGCCCTGTTCAGACACAATTGCGCAACTTGCATTTATACAGTAGGTACTGTTTATAAATATATCAAAATAGATAAAGATTTGCAGTTGGGAGTAAAATCACATTAATCTATATTGAGTCATTCTTTGTTCAATTAAAGCTTGGATGACTCAACATTTTGGTCCGAAGCATACAACACAATGTGCCTCTGCTGACCTTTCTCAGGGTGAAGAAAATAACTCTCAACCCCCCCCCCCCCTCTTATCAAGCCGAACGAGGAGGTGAGCCAAGCTGGATACACAAATCAAAGTCATGTCCCGGAAACTCAAAGGTGTGGGACAAATTTGATGTAACAATGTAAAGCCAACCTGGGTAATACTTATATGCAGTCTCCTCCTTTTACGTAGGATCATCCCTGGTGCACTTGCACACGAGTGGACCAAATGCTCGTGGTAAGTCCAAAACCTTCTCCCTGAGCAATGCAACTGTTTCCTCTGCATGCCATGCCTCCAAAATCTGCCTTCTGGCTTTATTTGAGGTCACACCCAAAATGAACATGGCCAGCTTTCAGCCAAAGTTCGGCAATGGAAGACCTCCGAGGATAGTTGTATCTGAAGGCCTTGCAATGATCAGTGATACGGCAGCTGAAGGTTCTTCCTGTCTCTCCAATACATTCTGCCCCGCAACCACAGGGAACTGTGTATACCACTCCTGCTAGGGTCATTCCTGGGCAGCCTGTCCTTGACGTTCATCATGTCCTCCATTATGATAAATACAGTTTTTAAATTTACTTTCACACCTGCCAATTTCAACACTCTGCCATTCCTTGGTGACACACCTGGCACAAAAGGCAGAACACGAAAACTTTTGGATATTGCCATGATGTTGTCCTGTTTTTTGAGGCAGTCAAAATCGCTTCCATTTTTGGAGTACCAATCTGTCAGGGATGCTTTGAGAGACTTTGAAGATGTTTTACCTCTCTCCTCTTATCTTCGATTGTTGATGGTAAATTGCATGCTCTTTTTAGGAGGGTGTATATCACAGCTCGTTTGTGATCCATGGGATGGCAAGAGTCAAAATCCAGCTGACAGTCAGTGCGAGTGGGCTTCCTGTAAACTTTAATGTTCAAACCTCCTTTCAGACCATTGTCACAATGGTGTCTGTGAAAGAAAGAATCCATTCTGTTCTTCTTCATGGGTGAACCTGATGGAAGGAAATGTTTCCCCCCCCTCCCCCCATAGCTTCACGCACGCTGTTATTAACCTCCTCGCTGGGAGAGATGACATTTCTGAAACTTGAAAATGTTAAAAATTACAGTAAAGGCGTTAACAAATATTTACACCAAACTATGAACAATAATGACCAATGTTCAGGGCACGTCTCTGCATCGCGGAGTTGAACTCAAAGGGTAGGTAATGCTTCTTCATGATCGTGAGCATTGACACAGCAATGAGAGATCATTGGCAGACGTGCAATGAGTGCACGGTGCGCACACTCTGATAGGTCGACAGTGCGATTTTGATGCTTAATGTTTTTCGTTTGCAAGGTCAGAGATAGCTCAACCACACTCTGAATGTTCTGCAGTTCCTTAATCTTCAGTTCCTTCAAGAGTCTTTGTTCAAAGGATTTTTTTCAGCGTTTCAGCAGATGAAGTGAATTAATTTGTTGCCTTCCTGTATAATGCTAGAGTTAGCTAATTATGAAATCCTTTTGTTAACGAAACAATTCATATGGTGTGTGGTCGTCATGCTAAATTGCCTGCTTTCAGAACAAACCATTACCAATGCAATTGCATACACTTTCCTGTCCCACGATGAACCATTTGTTCTTGTTGTAACCATGGATAATGTTTGAAAGGTTTCTATTCCTGTTGTTTAAGCAATTTATATTGACTGGCACGATGGCTCGACTGTGATGCTCTCTCCTTTAGAGCTGTTTAGTCTAGGTTAGATTCCCAACTTGACAATAAACCTGTGCTTTGCAGGCAGAGTGAAACATCAACGAGTGTGCCGTCCACCTGATGTGACATTAAGGTGTTCGATCTGGAATTTTAAAGATCCCATGGTCTCTTTCCCAAAGAACATGCCATTGTGTGCTAAAACCCTGCTGAAATTGCAAATTGCTGCCATACTACTGTGGGGGAAGGCAATGGCAATTAACAAAACAGCAGCAGCAGCAATGTTCAACGTCTATAACTGAAAATATATGGAAAGATTTGCTATTTCACCGAGTCACGTCCTGGAATAAATACCTGAAGTTTTGTCGTCACACTGAATGACACAGGTGCACGCATGACTGTTGAAACGGGGCTTACATGAAAAGGCCCTGTGCCCAATTCTAACTGTTTTCCTAAAATTCCTGAGAGCTCGTTCTCTATAAGGTCAAGTTAGTCTCTACAATGTTCTTCCCTCCATCAATCAATCAATATTACAGAAAGCAATTCACCTATTTACGACATGTTTATGCAGGGTGGCCCACAAAATGGCGACACTTACATTCACGATCGTAAATAACCAGTCATCATTTGGCGAACCACCTTGTGTTGGCTTCTCTTCATGCCTCATGTACAAACAAGTGCTGCTGATCATATTGAGATTGTACCATGACGGGAAATGAAAACAACTCGTGGAAGTCGGTTCTGTTGCGTAGCATGGCGGTGAATGCCTGTGTTGTAAATATAATTGTTTTGTCAAACTGCCTGCGTCCTCCAGCACAAAGGTGACTCTTTGATAGCAGCTGCTTTACAAATGCACTAAGCCTTCTGCTTACAGAGAAACATGGCACCAAGCTCGGTATGTACAAGCTCGGTGGGGCAGAGGTTGTGTGATCCAGTCGGTGTGAGTAATGGATTTGGATTGTGAGCGACAGTCAAATAACACCTGCAGGGGATGAGATAATTCTCACAATACCCACCCAATCCCAGTCCTGACCTCATTAGCTGCAACTCGCAACAATCCCAGAGGACCGACCGTTCGATGCATGCAATGACGCACTCAGGAAATGTCAAACATTAGTGCATCTTCATATTGTTCTGCAATCTTTCATTCTGCCTTGCTCCCGATGCCTTACTACATAAATCACTTCATAAAGGTCAGGTGTCGGCGCAAGGAACGGTGAAAATTGAGGCACAAATTTGCTTTTGGAATCCAGTTAATTTCTTGGAAAGTGTCTCAACAGCCATCGTGCAATGCTTCACGGAACTTAACCTGCACCAAGTGTGCATGTGTGCGTGTATGCACGGTGTGAATTCGTGTTTGCGTATGCACTGCTATGACTTCTGCAGCCCCAATTATTCTCACCTTCTTGTAGTGTTGTCTGGATAAAGTTTTATTTTTTGGAGCCCAAGCTTTTCATGAATTTGCTGGCCAGGCCTGACGTTTGACTGTAACAGCAATTTGGAATTTGTTCAAAGTGACGGTGATGGCTCGATTTCTGATCACTAATCCACCGTGAGATATTCAACATCCATCAACTAATGCTATCGGATTGTCCACCCGTTTAACGTCCATCCAAGTGATGAACCACACTGTATCCGTCACATATCTTATAACGAATGATATGTATGCTAATTATATAATTCCGCTTTGAAAGCAGACCTCCTCACTCCCCCCCCCCCTTTCCATTTTGGGTTTGGATTCGCTCGAGGCAGCCAATGACGAGCTCGGCATTTGGCATTGGGTGGACGCTGTGTGCTTGCTCTGGGCAGGCGCCATGTTGGATGTTATGTGAAACAAACAAGTCGATCGCACTGGAATCTCTCTGTTTATTTCTTGGTGTGAACGTTTCATGGTGGCAGAATGGGGAAATTTAAACCTCCAGATTCCCTGAGTCTTGAAGAAAATATAACTGAAAACTGGATGCACTGGGAACAACGATTTAAGTTGGACCTGAAGGCCACTGGAGCCGACAGCAAGACGGAAGATACGCAAGTCACGGTTCTCCACCATTTTGTTCTGCAGAATGGACTGGAAGTGCGAAACACCTTTTATTTTAAGGACGGAGAAGACAAAAATAAACTGGAAGATATCCTGAAGAAATTGGCACATGTTGGCAATCCTCAGAAAAAAACAAAAAAACATCTTTTTCAAGAGGTGTAAATTCTAGAAGCACACCCAGCACGAGAGAGAAACAATTAATCATTTTGTCTCGGAATTGTGGAAGATGATTAAAAAAAAATGTCAGTAAAAAAAAAAACACCTACAGATGTTGTGATTCATGATCGCTTAGTGTTTGGAATAAGTAATGTGAAACTGCAAGCACGCCTTCATTGTGAAAATGTTGATGATCTAACACGAGACAAAGCAATGCCAAATTGCAGTGCCGGTGAAGCGACTTGCAGCCAGCTGAAGAAAATGAGAATCGCGGCTGATGACAAGTCTACACATGCTGTTTCTGAGTGGAGAAGGAACCTGTCACCAGGAGATGATGTGTCACACCTGTATAACTGTTGAAAGGTGTGGCCGTAAGCATCGTCCCGGCCTTCTCAGGCCTTCGTTCACGTCACATTTCGAGAAGCCAAAGATGTCACAGTGATAGCTCTGAATCAAGGGAATTGCTTATTGGTCAGCTGACTGTGAACGTGCATTCCAGTGAGAAGGCTTGGCTTACTGTAACTGATTCAATGTGAATGGCAAGATCATCAATTTGAAGCTTGCTACTGGTGTCCAGATCGATGTGCTGCCTCAGACTATTTATTAACAACTTCTGGTGCAGAAGAAATGACAACAAACAAATGTGGTTCTGTCGTCCTATGACAATCACAAGGTGTCACCAGAAGGCAAGGTCCTACGTCATTGCTCAATTATTGATGTCACACGCAGCTAAGCATTTTAGGTCTCGAATATGTCATCTCCACCCATTCTTGGATTAAAGCCATGGACACAGTTGTATCTTGTTCATAAAATCGACACAGTAACTGAGACTTGTCTGGATAAGCAGAAATGGTTGCAGGAATTTGATGATGTATTTGATGGGCATGGAGAAATGCCAGGTGAGTACCATATTAAGTTGTTAGCTGCGTTCAGAATAGCGTCAAGGAAGCCACTTTCAACAGAACAGTGTGTAACTATCCAAACTGTGCGAGAAGAAGGGCAGACTATAAAGAAAAAAGCAGAAAAGATGAAAATCTCCGACAGTGGTGTGGGGTACACTTTGCATTGCCTAAAATGAACTGGCTCATTACAAGACAAGAAAGGCCAGGAAGACCCAGGAGAACCTTCCCAAGGCAAGACAAGCACTGGAAGTTGCTCACCTTATGTGATAGAAGAAAGTCAAGCCAGCAGATAACAAATGAAATGATAGCAGGCCTGAACATCAACATCTTGTCCAGCACTGTGCGCGTAAGGCTGATTGCAACAGGTCTCCATGGCAGAGTTGCAGCAAATAAACCGCTGCTGAGATCACGAAATAAGTTGAAGAGACCAAAAATTTGCAAAGCAACACCAAGATTAGGTGACTAAACAATGGAATCAGGTACTCTGGTTTGATGAATTGAAGTTTTCACTTTTTTGATCGAAGAGACACCAGTTCATACACTGAAGGTCTGAAGACCATTATGACATGCAGTGTGTGCAGCCTACTGCTAAACAAGGGGGGGTGCTTTGTGACTGTCTGCGGTTGTATATCAGCTTTTTGTGAAAGAAAACTTGTTCAAGTCAATTGGATGTGAACAAAAGAGAAGTACGAGCAGATACTGCAGCACCATGCAGATCACAGTGGAAATTGTTTAATCAGAAGAGGATTCATTTTCCAACAACATGGAACAACATGAAAATCCAGGCATGAGTCCAATTGAGACCGATATGTGATTACCTGGAAATGGAATGGAGAACAAAACAGAGAAGAACAAAAGGAACCCAACTCACCTTACAGAACTGTGCAATGTCTCTCTTGGACCCATAATCTTGAACGGAGCATTTGAAATGCCAAGGCAGTTTTTCCTTGGCTGTTTGGCACAATCTTGGATGGGTCACCACTCCAACCATTTCTTGGAACACAGCTGTGCCACTGATGCTGTGCCCCTCTACCAGTACACTGGTGCTCATTTCACTGACCTCAGGAGGATGACAAGCTGAGTCAACCCCACCTGTTAATTCAGCAGCCAACAGGGCTCAAACTTAGGACCCGAGGATCCAAAGCCAGCCACCCTAACCACTAAGCCAACACCAAACTTATTGTGCAATGTCCTGCAGAATGTTTTGCATAATATTTATCGAGGTGCTCCACAGTATATATCTCTATCTCTATCTCTATCCTCTCTCCTCTCTCCTCTCTCCTCTCTCTGTCCCATCCTTGCTCTACTCCCTCCCAATACAGTGCAGCACCCTCCTCCCACACCTTTCTCACTCTCCCCTCCCCCCTCTGTCTATCTTTGTCTGTCTCTGTCTCTGGACATATCCTGACATTGGCTATATCTGGACGGTGTTTGTCTCCAGATGTGTTCAGGCAGGGTTTGCCTCCGAAAGTGTCTGAGCGGTGTCTATGTCCGAACGGGAGTTTATCTCCGGTTTGGTCCCCCGTGGGGCCTAGAGCCTCAGGGAGAGGCTGCCGGACCGCATGCCGGACAGTCACCTCCTCGGGTCCTCTCTGGCCCTCAGCGATGCTATCTGAAATATTTCCCTCAGCACCCACTCCAACAAAATTATCCTGTCAATTATTATCTCTTCATTAAAACAAACTGAGGAAATCATTTGGAAGACTTATAGTAGAGTTCAATTTTCATCAAATTATGGAAAAAGCCCCTGAATTGCATCATTTATTGATTAGAGAAAGTCTCGAGATGCTGTTAACACCAGCATTCTCGCGTAAAAGACTGTTGTCTCGGGTAACCTGGTCCTTTTATCTTGTAGAAGGATTGTTTCTCGACGAAACCCAAGGTTATTGATGTGAATCAAAGAGTAAATTTACCCACGTACTGAAGAGAGCAATCTGAAAGATCTCCAATTGGCAAAGGTGGACAACAAAGCAGCATCTCCTTTTCTGAAGATAAACAATAGACTTTATCGTCAATCACTCCGAGGATTAAAGGGAACATTGAAAAGATTCTCAAATGTCAGAACATTGATCTGATGGTACCTGGTTCCAACGGCCATCGTTGGTGTACAGAGATGTTAATTAATTTATTTTTTTCATTTCTCTGTGAATAAAACTTTTGATTTGGACCTGCATAAGTCAAGTTTTGGTATTCCAAAGGACATGTTCACCTTATCATTTCCTCTTAGGTTGGTTTAACAACTTTTTTTAAAAAATAAAATGCATGCATGTATGTGCAAAAGACAATAAAGGTCATACGACTTGGTTGTGCGTGGATCCGTGTAGCATGAAAACAACATGAGGGACGTCAATAGTTACAACATACAAGCGTGTATATACAGTCGTGGGTGTTAAAGATCTCATGGTGTGTTTTGTAAAGAGTAGGTGAGTTATCCTCGACACTCCGAACAAATTACAAAAATCCTGCCCAAATCACCTCTACTCGAATGTTAGGCCTTGCGATCTGGTTCATGAAAGACTTGGGTCGAAAAATTTACCCAGCTGACCTGACAAGGAGGTGGGAAAATTTTGGGATTGTAGTAGTTGTCGTCGTAACATTTTGTGATGAACCTCAAGTGTAGCATCAGGCTGCCATGATGTCACTTCTACCCGTTTCTTGCTGTAAATTAATGTTATCGTTGTGTAATACATTCTCTGTGTTCACACACACACACACACACACACACACACACACACACACACACACACACACACACACACACACACACACACACACACACACACACATATGCCCCAAAATGGTATATGAAATAACTGTTCACATTAAATGCACAGTGTTTACTTTTGAAGCTCACTGACAGATCATTTGCCTTTGCAATGTTCGGTTACCTTGACATTGATGTTTGCCGTAACACAGGACAATCATTATTCTCCAGCTGTCATTATTTTTGTATTTTGAAGTGAAATTGAGTTCAGTTGTCGTGACGCTGTTAATGTATTATTTTTGAAACCGCTAGCAGTGTTCCTTGCCGGGTATGACCGAAACACTACTCTATATGATCTTGTTTTTTTTTGCTGTATTTGTTTTACTTACATTCATTGCAATGCTATTGAAGAAAGGATGGAAGTTGTCATGATGTACATGTGATACTTTGTTATCGGAGACGCTGAATCGAAACAAAAGGAATTGATTATATATGTAAGGACACTGTTCTGTTTAAATGTGGACATTCTGCTGGGTATTTGTGGACAGTACGATCATTGCACACGGCACAAACAACCTTCAAACACAAAGCACCAGGACAATCGTCCTCGATGATGAGGCAGAACCACCGGCCGATGACGTCATCAATTTTTTGGGGAGAACCTCAGAACCCTGCACAGCATTGAGCATGCAGGTACCACAAATCACCTTTTGTGGGCCGATCACCTCTTCCCTTGATTTAAATCTTAAACTAGAACTGCGCTCGGTGGAGCGCATCCCTCCGCCAGGTTGAACAGTTCACATGTTGTATCCCATTGATAGGCCGGATCAGCATCCGGACCTGAACCAAAATCGAATCTGCTTGTCCTTGGCACCGACCCAACTCATCCACCAATTTTGTAAAAATCACTCCATAACTTCTTGAGATATCGTGTTGTATGTCGTTTTTGGCCCAATCTCTCAAAGGTGAAGAATCACTTTAAAAAAATTCTAGTAACCGGATCCGGATCCAGATCTTCACTAAAATTGAATCATTTCGTCCATGTCCACTAAGCTGTCCACAAAAACCCCTAAGCTGTCCACTAAGTTTCATCCGAATCCGTCCACAATATTTTTGAGATATCCCGCTCACAGACAGAGAGACAGACAGACAAACAGTGGTGAAAACATGACCTCCGTCCTCCTTCGGTGGCAGAGGTAACAACATGTCTTGCTGCTGCTAACAACATGTCTAACAACATGTAACAACAAGAACTGCCCTTCAGTTCTTCCAGAGTAACTCGTTCCATTCGCAGAACTCACTTCCCAGACCCCACACTTGGAGAACCAACGCTTGTAATGTGTTGCACAGAAAAGTAAACACCGTATTTGACGCAATTTCTTGACTTTTAATTTTAATCTTTCAAATTGACCAAAAGCTCATAAATAACATCACAAAGAGTTCATACAACACATCGCATGCAGGACGAAGACATTAGTAGACAACAATGTATTTCAATGTGAATTCAAAGGACATTAGTAGACAACAATGTATTTCAATGTGAATTCAAAGGACATTAGTAGACAATGGGCTAATACACATGGTATATGGGACTTGAACCTGGGTTCCCTCGTACATCTGTTGATTTTTGATGATTTTGATTTTGAAGCCATGAAAAGTACGTTTCTGCACAACTACTGTCAATTTCGAACTTTGATCACCATCTTCCTTCTCAATGAACATAAACTGAGCTCACTGATTGATATGGTGGCAGAAGAAGATAATGACATCAATGATGGAGGAGGTAAGTAAAGTGGATGTTGGTTAAAATTGAACAAACTTTAAAGATGCGATACCTACTTTAGTGTCACCCACACAGCATCACAAATGCCGAAAACGTTTCAGCTGGATCATAAAAGCCTCGAAGCCTAATGAACACCTAATTTCCCAAATGCGACCCTCGTATAACTCACCATCAATTCCCTCAAAATTCTATCTTGTCTGCATGTTCATTACAAATGTAATAAAGAATTAATGTCTTGCTTTGCAAAAGCAGAATTTACAGTCGTCATCATTCATCATGCATGGTTTTTGCCCGTTTGCTTCCCATGCTGTAATTAACGTGATTTGTTTTACTCTTACTCTCATCCATGGCCGAAATTACAATGTCCTATCACCTTCTTGCCTCGGCTGTGCTTGTTCTTTCCAGTCGCAGACACTGCTGGTGTAAGTACGATAACACAGCGAGGGTTAGCTGTTTCCTACCCTATCACTCTTTGAAGCAATTGCCTGCTTTTTTTCTCTTTTCCAAGTCCAAGAAAGCATCTCATTATGTTCTTTGTGAACAGAGCTGAGCCAAGTGCAGCATGAAGTCGTTCAATTTCAGATCTGTAACTTTCATCTCCTCAAATCTCCTGCGATTTATGGCAAGATACGAGTGGTATGTAATGCAATGCGATGTTTATTGCATAAGTTTGTCTTTTCAGTGCTTTTTCAGTTGCACGTAACTTATACGTTGTATCTCAAACAATGTGCAACTGAAAATCGATGCGAACCTCTCAGACTGTGAGTATTCGTTCTTCCAAAGAGATTTTAAGTTATGGACAGTCCTTAACTGGACTGGTCTTTTCAACCAGACAATGAGGTGGCCAGGAGATGGAGAAAACCTAGAGGGGTGAGCTTGGACATTCCACATTAGCTGCTCAGGTGCAAATCACTCAAAATGATGATGTCTGTGATCGCAGCACCCCCCCCCCCTGCCCCTTTCACTTCAGCCTCATAGAAGCATGTTTTCACCCTGTACCTCTCCATAAGGGTGTTGTTACTGCTTGAGAGAAGTCGGAGCTATCCTTCCACTTGGAGACAACTTCACCCCTGTCTATGGCGGAGGCAGTGAGAAGAAGCCTGGAGGCCGAATAGCTTCAAATTCATGCACTTCCCACCTACCTTAGAACGACTTTTTAAAATCCTTTTCTCTGCAGGGTTCAAAGCATGTGAATGAAATGCAACACCATTTACATCTTGGAAGATATACAAAGGAGAGTTAAATGGTTTGTTCCATCCCTGAAAGGTTTCACGAATGAGGAAAGACTAAACAAACTGAATCATTCAACTGGTCTATCGACATGCACGTGGACACACCTTTGAGACCTTTAAGATGCTCAATAAATATGACAGTCATGCCTTATCTACAGTGCAATGTTTCCATAACCAGAGGACGTTCTTTCAAGCTATTCAGGCTCAGAGTGAATAAAAATGTCTGGAAGAACTTATTTACACTGAGGATAATGAACTTGCGGAATAGCTTAATTGTAGCTGTCAATGAAGGAGGTTTAAAAAGACTGGACATAAGTTGGAACAATACATAATTCAAGTTCCAGTATACAGCTTCTCCCCCTGAACATGCACACTTTGGGGACAATCTATCACTCCATCAGGATACAACAACAAGGAACTTTGGAGGAGGCCATTCAGCCCATCATGCCTGCACCACACCAACACCAGTTACCATCACCCATCCACACGCAAGCTAGCAACAAGACCTGTCAATATCCCTGTACCCCTCTATCCCCAATGCTTCTCGGTCCCTATCTAATTTCAATTTAAACATATACATATTGTCGTGGACCCAGTGGCACAGGAGAATATATATATATATATATATATATATATATATATATATATATATATATATATATATATATATATATATATATATATATATATATATATATATATATATATATATATATATATATATATATATATATGGAGTATATGTATATATATATATATATATATATATATATATATATATATATATATATATGTATATATGTATATATGTATATATAGAGTATATGTATGTATATATATATATATATATATATATATATATATATATATATATACATATATATATATATATATATCTATATATATATATAGTATATATCTATATATATATATATATATATATATATATATATATATATATATATATATATATATATATATATATATATATATATATATATATATATATATATATATATATATATATATATATATATATATATATATATATATATATATATATATATATATATATATATATATATATATATATATATATATACATATATATATATATATATATATATATATATATATATATATATATATATATATATATATATATATATATATATATATATATATATATTATATATATATATATATATATATATATATATATAGTATATATATAATATATATAATATATTATATATATATATAATATATTATAGTATATATAATATATATAATATATAGTATATATTGTTGCGGATTTCGCGCCCGCCGGCGTGCTGACGGCCACGTAACTCGAATCGCGGCACGTCGCCCACCGGACGGACAATCCAGTCGTGACCCTCTCGGACTAACGCCGGGAACCAGTCACGGGTGGACCTTTCGGTCTCACCACGATCGAGCCAATCAGCCCCCGCGTGGGATAGGGTTGCTCGCCAAATTCGACCTACCTAAGTACCCACGCGGAGGGTAGACCGGGCGATCGCACCTCGCCGCAGGTCGACTTCGGACACGGGCCACTTAAGCGACCCGTTCCGTACTATCGGGATAACCGAGCGGTGTTATCGTCGACCTCGACGGTTCGATTAATTATCGGGCGTATTCAGCCCACTACCAACCCTTTACGTGAAGCAAGATGAGGATTCAATGGAGGAAAAGACGAAGCGAAGCGGGAGAACAGTTCAACAATAAAGCACATTTATTCGCGGCACACGGGAAGCACACAAATACAATTCCACCAAAAGCACACACAAAAAAAAAGAAAACACAATTCCATTTACACAAAAAGCAAATATAAAAGCGAAAACAATGCAGAGCTAATACCGACTACCGAGCACACGGCAACACTTATACAATTCTACTTCACAGACGGCGCCGACAACACATACCCAAAACCAAGGAAAAGAAATACCTCAAGAATGAGGCGGGCCTGAGGCCGAGACCGGGTCGCGCCTACCCGTCTGGTGATGAGACGCGGAGCGGCGATGGCGCCGCAACCCGCGGGCCTCGTGGACGGTGTCTGGTAGGGGGTGGGAACGGGGCCCCCTTGGTCGCACTATCTCAGCGCGGGGGGGAAACAGGAGGGGGTTGCTGATGCTCGGGGTATAGAGGATCTTTATTATCTCTGGTGTGCGTCTCCACCTCGGCCAGGACGCGCTGCCGGCCTTCCTCGGGCGTGCAGCTCCCGGCACCGTCGCGAGCACCCCCTCGTCTGCCTTCGCCGCTGCCGCCTCTCCGCCTCTGGACTCTCCACCCTGGACTCTTCTTTGGGCTCCCCTCGTTCGACTCTCTTCAGCTTCTCCAGCTACTGCAGGCTTCGGGCTTCGGGCTCCAGACTTCCACACTCGACTCTCCACCCTCCGACTCCTTCTTGTTCTCTGCTGACTGACGAACACCGTCCTTTTATCCCCCCCGTAGCTTCGCCTTTGACCCCCTCCCTTTGACCTTTCACCTCGCTCCCCATTGGCCCGAGAAAAAGTGGGCGTGAAGGCTTTTTGATCCACAAATTTGCATATATCGATCGTTCTGGAGGCGGGGCCAAATCGCCCCTCGCTCACCGATTGGACGGCAAAAAGTGGGCGTGTGTCGTTTTTGATCCGTTTTTGAAGCACAAAATCCGTGATTTTGTACACGCTGTTCAACGTGCGCCCTGCACGAGTCCAACACCGGTACCCACAGCGGGGCAAGAACGGTGGCGATGCTACGGTTGCGAGGTGTGACGTGAAGGTCGTGGCGGTTGTGGTGAAGCGGCGTTGTGGTTGGTGGTTGATGTTGTGGTTGTGGTGGTAATCATGGCGGTTGGTCCAAAATAAAGATAGTAAAAGAAAAACGGCTATCCTGAAGAGTCGCAGCTCGCATAAATGACATGTATTCCCACTAGACAACGGGTTTGAGCCTAACTACACATGCACTTACCGAGATACCTCACCTAAGGGACCTGAATGGTGGTTTGCGAATTTGGTAACCACAACACGACCCCCTCCCCTTTTTACAGACTCGTCCCGAGTCGTCAAATTTTCGTGTGCCATCATGTGTAGTTTTCCCCTAGTACATTTTACCTACGGATCCCTGAGTGTGACATTCATGGTATTCGTGTCCCCAAAATAAATAACCTGAGGGCTGCGTAACTATCTAAACAAACTCACTCACACGGACGACTTAAATAAAATTGCCGGCGCTAAGACATACATGCCGGGGGCGCACTCATATTTACAGTACATCTTAACCTTAACTTACAAATTTTACACTAAACCATGGCCCAGGATCATTGAACTCTGCAAAAGAAAAGCAGTTAGCAGGGAGCCAGGCTGCCCGCATGCAGTCTCTGACTCAAATAATGCAGGTGACAGGGAACGTGGCTGGCTGCTCACACGCAGTCCAAGGCCTTCCCTTTCGAACTGAACGCAGTGAACCACAACGGTGCATCGGCTGCACAAACGCAGTCTCCGTGCCAGCTCAAGTGGCACACGCAATGAGCACAACGAATGGATGCATGAACACAAACACGGTGCACGGGCCGCCACTGCAGGCCCGTGTTGTAGCTGCCAACAGGGCAGTTCTTGCAGCTTGCAAACTGTTGCCTTGCGGATCCTGGCGCACATGGAAATGAACAGGGGGGGGGGGGGCAAAGCAAAAATTGAACGGGGCTGGTGAACATGGGCAGTGGGCATGGCATGGCAAAGGCAGCAGGCAAACACAGCCCGCAGAAGAAGGCCGCTGCAGGCAAACACAGCCGGCAGATGAACTGGCCGGCACAGGCCCCGAAGCACCACACGGCCAGCCGATGGCACAGGCCTTGCAGCAAAACAACAGCTGCCGATGAAGTTGGCCGGCCTCTGCCTTGAAGCAAAACACGGCCAGCCGATGAAGTTGGCCAGCCTTTGCCGTTCAGTGGAGGTTGGTGGAGGGAGTGCGGTGGTGCTGGCCACTTGGAGGGCGGGCTCGGACCTACCTACCTGTCTTTCTCCCAACCTATCGCCTTTGCCTGTCACTGTACATACCCACTCCCTTAATTTGTCAAACCCCAATTTAGCCCCAACTTATTTTTTTATTGTTTTTATTTTTACTTCCCCACTATAAATCGTCCCCTAACCCCCTTTATCGTCCTTGTTCGGCTAACCTATCCTGTCACCTAGCCTACTCCCAACCCCTACGTTCCCTTCCCGGAGGGGAATAAGGGAGAGCTAACGTCCTGTGTCGAGGCCCAACGAAGCCTCAGAATGGCCTCCCCAGAGTTCGGCGATTTATAACCCAAAGTGGGTCCAGCGGCCCACAACGAGAGCGAGGGGATGGATGGTGCGGAGGGGTACATCTCCTAATCTACCCTAACCATTTAACTGTTAAACTACCCCGGGGCTTTCAACAAGCGCCTCTCGCTTAAACTATTGGTTCTAACAACCCAGATTCCCGTCGCCTGTGTTGGTGTCCTTACAATTTTGGGCCTCGCCCCCCCAATTTTCTCTCCGTGCCCTCACACGGTCTCCTGGCTGGGACACGTGGCTCCCTTTGGCAGGCACGACCCTCTGCCGAATCTCCCGCTATGGCACCCCCGGGCACTACACTGCCTCCGAGCCTACCAGCTCCCTAACACCGGGGAGTGCCCCCCATGACACCTCCCCTGAAACGCACACGTGGCAGGCCGGCCTCCCGGGCCCCTTTCCGAGGGTCACCCGTGCCCACAACACTGCCCACGCGGCTAATGGCGCCCCGGGCCCCCGCACCAAGCAGGCGCACCCGTGCCCACTACTCTATCCCGGCCCCCCATGGGCCCATGGCCTACCGCGGCCGACTAGCCTGGTGCCCGGGGTACCCACTCAGCGATACTCACCTTTCGCAGCCACGCTCCCAAGCCCGTCAACAGGGCTCCTGCACCCCTCCAAATGGGTTTCGAGCCTACACTCCCACCAACAACAAAACGACCTCCATTTTGTAAATTTGACTAACCCAGCTAACTCACTCTACACTGACCCCGGGGTCCCTTGGGCGGGAGTCACTCCTCCCCCCAATCACTCATCGCACCATGCATTCCCCATTCACTCCATTCACACAGACCCGCTGGCCTCACTCACTCAACAAGCACATGCTTCCACTTCACTCACCAACTCTTCAACACACTCACCGCTGAAGTCTGCCATCCTTCTATCTGCATCCCCTAACTAACTCGTGCTCCCACGTCGTCCCTTAAACTACAGCACGTTCCTTTTAACACTATGTAGCTAAACTACGTCCCCCCTACACATTCACAAGTCTGTCACAGTCTCCAAATAAATCATTTTATTTCCCAACCTAAATCTGGCTACAATCCCTCTACCTAATCCATTCCACGGACTCCATGAGGACTTACCCCTGCCCCATGAAGTCGGTCTAACTAAGCTAACCCTTCCCCCTAACTAGTTTTCATCCTGTGCCCAGGGTCAAGGGGGTCTTTCACCCCTTGCCCAGGAATCCTGTACACCCGAAAGTGAGGCTTGCTTTTTTTTTTTTTTCATGCGCAGCACCTGCGCGGCAACTCAGAGCTCGCGCACTTTACACCTGCCCGTGACGTCATGCAGCTGCACGTGTTCCTCGTCCCTCCTTGGACGGGACCATCCGGCAGAGATACCCCTCCTGCCGGATTCCAACCCCACGTGCAGCCATGGCGTCACCGTGCGCATAAAAAAAACACAAGCCCCACGTCTCGAGGGGTTCCCCACGCGAACACATGTGCTTTTGCCCGTTGGAGCTTAACACACACGATCGCGTGGAGAACCCGTCCGGTCCAAATCCGTTTACCTGCCTAAACTTTGTCCGTCCGCGGGATCGGCAAATCCACCGCGTGCGTTTCCGGACCGGGACTTCACTCTCGCAAGCGAGCACGTGGTGGTCTCGTGCGTTGCACAGCACGGACCGCGTGCTCACTGCTGGGTGAACCCGGCACGGTCCCCGAAACAACTACAGCCGCTACTCGGCTTTCTTTCTTTACATGTCGCCGTCGTCGCCTCCATTCCACACACGCATACCTGCGTGTTACGACGCACACAGTCCACTCCATCACATTCACACCGGGAGACGCGGCTGCGTGCTCCCGCATGCCAACCGACATCTCCCTCTCATACCGCTCTCTCACACACACGGTCTCCCTGGCACACAGCGACCTTGCACACGGCCGTTCACTCACGCGTGCGGGGGCACTCACCCGCGGTGCCTCACTCGCACTCCGTGCCTCATCCACACACGCGGGGGCACTCACCCGCGGTACCTCACTCATACACACGGCGACACTCACACACGCGGTCTCTTCCACACACGGTGCCTCACCCACACACGCGGGGGCACTAACCCGCGGTGCCTCACTCACACTCCGTGCCTCATCCACACACGGCGTGCTGGGAAGCACGTACTCCGGCACCATCGCCACCACACCACTCACACGTGGTGCCTCACTCATACTGGCCGTTTCACTCACACACACGGCCTCACTCACACACGGTTCCCCATCCACACCCGGCGTGCTGGGAAGCACGCACTCTGGCACCATCGCCACCACACCACTCACACACGGGGTCGCTTCCACACACGGGGACGCACTCACACCTTGCACCACACACACAGGGACAACCACACTGGGGATTTGTGTCCCCACAAGGGTCTCCAGAGCCTCTACACCCCCAAGCTCTCCGTGCACCTGTCCACAGCACTCCTCCTCTCAACCTCGCAAAGCACGACCGAACTCACCTGGTCGTGACTCGCCTCAAGGGGGCATACTCCCTCCCCTCGTTCCTGGAGGAGGCCATCCAGGTGCTCGCACTGGGTCTCTACACGCTCCGCGAGCTCACCCCCGTTGTCCTCCACTACCTCCGTGTGTGTGTGTGCGTCACTTACCCCGTCCTCACCGTGCAGTCTCTCCTCTATCGTTCCCTTCCCGGCTACCGTCACTGCCAACTCTTCACCCTTTACCTCCCTTGTCTCCACTATTATTATTTCCTTTGTCGTCACCTCGTGTCTCGTCTCGCACGTTTTGGTCTCCCCATTTAATTTTTCCCTTTCGGTCATCGTTGCACCCCCTCCCAGCTCCTTCGCTCCTACACGTGGAGTCGCCATTTTGATCTCCCTGGTCACGGCCTTCATGCCCGCCTGCAGGCATCGGCCCATGTTCTGCGTCTCACCCCGCAGCTTTTTA
>NC_140976.1:33175987-33200987 GCF_056783735.1 Eptatretus burgeri | reverse complement strand
TGGTGAAAAAAAAAAATTCGCCAAGTAATAACAAAAACATGATTGGGTTTGTCATACCCCACTACACTAACCAAGGATACCAAAACACGTCTTTTGAACTCCTCATACTGCGGGGCAGCATGAAGTCATTGATCAGTGTAGGAAGTTCATCTGTAACTGCCGTCGGCATCAACAGCCATCATAATTCTCTTGTATCCCTCTGCCCCCTAGGTGTCAGGTGGCTGTGAGGCGGTGTTCGTCGATGGAAGCGAACAGAGTGGAGCACTGCATGCTCGCATCCATGTGGCATACGAGCAGCTAACCACTTCCCTGGAGCTCAACGTGTGGTTTCCTCACCTGCCTCTGCTCCTTGAACTCTCCGATTCCCAGCTCAACCCCATCAAAGGCTGGCGTGTCCCCATTTTAGCTCACAAGAGGTCAGAATGTTCTTCTTCATTGTCGCTTGCACATTTTTAATGCAATAAATCTATGGTTTGTCTGCAGAAACTCCACCACTGCTCACTGGGTTTACGACATTGAAAGGTTTACCCTGAAAAGGAAAATGTTAATCCACTTGAAAAATCAAACTCCTTATTCTGCTCAGATAAGACTACACAAGAGCATCTTCCAATGTTTTTCTTATTACTTTCGGTAATAATTCCACAGATTATTTGGATTATGTTACGGTAGTAATGGCACGTAATCGCTTATTTCGGAGATCAAACACTTTCAACCATCTCTCAATGGTTGAAATGTTTCTTCTGGAGAAGAAGATTTTTAAAGGTATATTCTTCAAAAAATCATAGCTGCCAAACAATGTGACCTTTGACGTCATAGGTGGAAAACTTTTTATTCCTCAATGGTAGGTGATCATACCTGTAAAGTTTCACTTCAATCTGTTCAGCTGTTTTGGAGAATATTTTTGAAGGCTTTTATGATACAAAGAAAATGACTGCCGAACCACGTTACCGATGACGTCATCAATTCCCCCCCCTCCTCCCCCATAAAATTTAGTCCTTGAGGAACCTCAAAAATTTTCATTGTGATCAGATAAAGCATTCGACGTATGCAATTATGACGTCATAACGAATCCACCTATGACATAATCAAAAAAGATAACTGGTTTTCCATGGGGTGTATGATACTTCACATGTGACAAGTTTCAATTTTTTTCATGGAGTGGTTTCGGAGATTCAGAGGTCTAAAGTTCTTCCTTTTCCAACATGGCTGCCACACCATGTGACCTATGACGTCACAATTATCATTGGAACATTCCATGTGAGTAGTCGCACCTTTGGTGGAAATTTGATGTCCATCAAATTTCGTCTGAATCCGTCAATAATTATTTGAGATATCGTGATATACAGTAATCCCCCGCTATATCGGGGTTCACCTATCGCACCCCCGGTTCATCACGGGTTTTCCCTTGGAACCTAACTAATTTTTTCTGCGGATTCCCCTGGTATATCACGGTAATAATATATAAAATATAAATTATTTAAGCAATAAATTATAACGCGTGGCGCTCGACCAGTCATACAACGCACGAGACAAAGTTTCGCTTGTGAACTTTGAATATTTTCTGGGTTTTTTCTCCAAGCCCTATAATGCCGCCCAAACGCCCTGCACCTTCTAAGGCTTCTGGAAAGGAACCAAAGCGCCAGAGGAAGGTCCTGACGCTCCAGGAGAAGGTTAAGGTGCTCGATATGCTTCGGGAAGGAAAAAGGTTTGCTGCGGTTGGACAAGCACTGCCAAACCGACCAGACCAGAGAAGTCGATCTCCGGCACCTCGAACACGATCACTGCCAAGGCGACCAGACCAGACAAGTCGATCTCCGGCACCTCAAACCCGATCACTGCCAAACCGACCAGACCAGACAAGTCGATCTCCAGCACCTCAAACCCGATCACTGCCAAGGCGACCAGACCAGACGAGTTGATCTCCGGCACCTCGAACCCGATCACTGCCAAGGCGACCAGACCAGACGAGTCGATCTCCGGCACCTCGAACCCGATCACTGCCAAGTCAACCAGACCAGACGAGTCGATCTCCGGCACTTCGAACCCGATCACTGCCAAGCCGACCAGCCAGAGGAGTCGATTTTGGGAGGCATCCATTCATCGCGGATTTTCACTTCTCGCGGGGGGGGGGGGTTGGGGGGGTTGGAACGTAACCCCCGCGATAAACAAGGGATGACGGTATATCGGTTTTAGCCCGATCACTCAATGGTGAAGAATCACTTTTAAAATTCTGGGTTCCAGATTCGGATTTCACCAAAATCTAATCAGTTCATCCTTGTCACAACCCAACCTGTCCACAAATTTCATTCAAATCCGTCCACAACTTTTTGAGATATCCCACATGCAAACAAACAAACAAACAAGCCGGTAGGCGGCGATGGGTCGCCGAGCATGGAAACAATAAGATATAGCAAAATGGAAGTCATATAGCGGATAGGGAATCACCTTAAGATTATGCATATCAAATCTCATCCAGTTCCATCTACTGATAACTACTCGGTATCCATTTGAATGAAAAGTACCGAAATGCGGTTTGAAATCGGAAATCCCCAAAGTTCGAGGGGGTGCTGTGGGTAAACATCGATCTAAATCGAAAATCCGGCTCGATCGATTGAGCACAATGTATTCCAGACGATTAGTGTGAATTTTCATGACCATCCGACCATAACCCTAGGAGGAGTAGCATTTGGCGCGAGGGCACCTCCAGCTCTCGCATGTTGTCGATTTTTGCACTAATTGACCTTTGACCCCTGACCTAAACGAAATCGGTCAATATGTCCTGAGGCAAAGTTGTCATACTCATTGAGTACCATGAACCTGCAAAGTTTCATTTGTATCAATGCACTCACCTGGTCGCTAGGGGGCCTTCAATTTTCGCCAATTTTCGTGCATACCCTAATTGTAGGGGGCACTGCGGGTAAAGTATTCCATATATCACAAAAAAACGGAATATATTTGATAGAGCATCACCTGTAGATCATTCGTGCCAAATTTTAATAACCCTACGTGGGATAATGGCTTTCGGAATTGATTTCGCGTGAATTGCCATTCAGTACCGATTTGGAAGGTTTTTCGGTTGTTGCTAGGGAACCAAAGCGTCCCTAGCAACCATCACAATTTCCAAAGCACGAGGTCATAAGATGTACATACCACCCGAGTTTGGTCAAAATCGGCCCACGTTTACAACCAATTATGCTGATGACAAACGAACAAACATCCAAACAAACATCCAAACAAACAGACAGAATTACTGACAATAAGGATCACCTATTTCGGCGACCCAACAGACAGAGGTGAAAACGTAACCTCCGTCCACATTCGGTGGTGGAGGTAATGATGTTCAAAGCAGCAGAAAGACTCCGTTGAAGGGTTAATCCATGCTTGGTCTGCCGTCAATAACAATGGATAATGCATTTTGTGTATAGTTACTCAATGATCATCTCTCATGATCATAGCTTATCCTGCAATCACTCGTTAAAAAGACATCTCTATGAACGTGTCAAGAACAGTTCAAGCTCCCCGTAATAGTAATGAGGAGTGAGTGTAAAGATACGTGTATGTAATATGTACACAAACGACAAACTTGTTGAGTGATGCCTTTCCTTAAGGATTAAGAAATATCATGCAGTGTTATAGCAGCACTCATTATCGATTGGTGTTATCGGTTTTTAATTGTTTTTATGGCCTAATGATCATTTAGCACTATGTTGTTTGTTTAATGAGCTTTGATTTTTCTCGACGTATTTGTTATTTTTATCGGAAAAAAAAACAATTAAAAAGCTGAATTATTATTCAGGTTTTGTTTTGGGTTTTTTTTTTTTTTTGCAGGAAACTGATGAAAGTTGGTCACTTTTCATTTGCTGCTTTGTTTGCTTGTCTGGCCTTGTTTATTAACACTGATCAGGAGCTATTTCTATATTTTGTCAGTTCCTTTATAATTGGATATTCGTTTGAGGAAATATCATTTTAGCTTCAGTTTTGTGGCATTCTCATCGGTCTTGATTACCCGGAGACCTTCGTAAAACGTTGGACATGGTGGCGGTGAACTCGGTTGGCGACTAGTATTACGAATCCCTTTTAGAACGGGAGATGTTTTTGCACCACATTATGCTGGTTTGTGTAACATAAGACAAACATAAATTCTGCACCTCGTGTTGGATTCAATGCGGTCCTTTCTGGGTTTTATATCGTCATGGATATTGGGAGATTATATTGTTACGGAATCGGGGTTCGGGGTTCGCCGCAAGGGCAAATTTCCCGGACTCTTCGCGATAAGCAGGCTGAGATGCCGCATGTAAGTCCATGGCCCGTTGGGTTGTGAAGCATCCACAAACTTCAATTGGAACTGCCAAGCCTGGCAGGGTCCACCCTCTTGTTAAACGTTTACCTGAACGTTGGCTTGGCCTGACCAATTGAGGTTCGTACCCTCAGTATGCATCCCTATATACAGTATATTTGTACCACCGAGCGAAACCCTGAGAACACACTGGCCAATCATGGAGCCAATCATAAAGACAGAATTTGCTGTCTATCTGATGGTGCAGACTGTTTGACCAATATGGAAATTCTGGGAGGGGTGGAAGGGAGTGATTCTTGTGGCATGTATATACAGCAAAAGGTTTTATTCACAAGGGATGGCAAAGCACATATGCAGAGCGTTTGTCAGGGTGCAATATGTATATAACGGGGGGAATTCAGGTGCATATATATATATATATATATATATATATATATATATATATATATATATATATATATATATATATATATATATATATATATATATATATATATATATATATATACACACACACACACAGCAAATGGAAGAGACACAGAGCAGAACTTAGTCACTTGCATTTACAAGCACCTTCTACAATGTTACCTATTTATTTACACACAAGACATGGCACCATTGAGAATCACAAGTGTGGGGGAGAAGGGGTGGGTTGAAGGAAGGGTAAAAATATGTAAAAGGGGGTGTTGCGATGTGTGTTTAAGAGGTGAGTGGGTGTGGGTGCAGGTGAAAGTGCGAGAGGAAGAGTGGTCAGTTTGTGTATCAGGAGGGTTGTTCTGAAAAGAATGGTTGGCAGACTCTTCACTGCCCTGGACCATAGGCTCGCTGTTTGTCTGAAGTAAATTAATTAGAAAGGAAGAAAAGGTCATGTAAGTCAGTGAGGGAGCTATCTTCCTGTGCTGGGGTTGGCGTGGCCTCCTGCCTTGTGCTGAGATACCATCCGGCTCATCATGCAGCCTAGCGCAGCCTATTTTGGCACTCGTCCAGCCTGGCTTGCTCATTCTGTCCACTCCTCCACTGCATTCCAAAAGCTATGAGCAGTCGGGCGTTCCACCATTTAAAGCAGTCTGAGTTGGGCGGAGAGCCGAGGGGGGTCAGAGTTCATGGTACGCTCTCTGCTGGTGCGGTTACAGGGAGCAAGGGTCATGCTTCACTCCCTGAGCCCTGAGCGCAGCGTGCTCATTGGTCTGGGACTCACCACAACATGATGTCACATCCCTCCAAGCCTGCAGCCTGTTTGATAGCTCCAAGTGCTCCCTGGTCACATGTGCATCATTTCCTGAAGATCCCATGGAAGCTTGAGTGTAGCACCCTTGATTGTTGAATGGAGACACCAGCGGCAGGTTTGACAGGTGGAGAGGTTATCGCCGGCTGTACAGGAAGGTATTGTGATGGTCAGCTGAAGTGGCGGTTGTGTCCTGGTGTGTTAAAGTGACGGTTGAGTTATGGTGTGTTGAAGTTTCAGTTGGGTTAGGGCGGGAACCATTCTCATAACCATTACAATATGATCACATCGATTATTACATTTGACGGGAACATTTCCCTGATGGGATATTTGTTGAATATTTTGCCAAGTGTTTTTCACACATGGATTTTCCCAGCATGGAAGTTTAACAAACATTTGGCTGGCATAAACATTCTCCAAAAGTTTTCCCAGTCTGGACATCAGGTGAATATTTTGCCTGTACAAACATCTGCTGAACAGCCCTGCTTTTCCCCCCTACACCAGAGCTGACATTAACACTGGCCTTTCCTCCACCAAAGCAAGGAAAGCAGCAGGAATTGTTGGGATCTATCCTGAATTCTTGAAAAAGTTGGGACCTCACGGAGATAATGGGTTAGTTTCTTTTTTCACTACCATCCATGCAACTGGAATCATATCATTAACCTGGAGAGAGGCTGGAGTCAATGCCATCCTGCTGGAATTCCCTGGAAGCCAGGGAATCCTGCTGCTGACCCATCGAGCTATTGGCCCATATCTTTGCTATATATGACATACAAGTTGGCTGAACAGGTCCTTCTGGCGAGCGAGGCTCTTTCCACTGGTAGAGCCCAACATTCCCAATGAACACACTGGCTTCAGTGCTTGGAGGATCTGTGTTGATCAAGTACTTGCACTTGCCACCCACATTGATACTGGCTACCAACACACACTCATGTCAGGTGTTGCACTAATTGACCTTTCCTCAGCGTATGATACGGTATGGCGACATGTTCTTCTGCTGAAAGCTGCCAGACTTTTCCAGTGCCAAGCCACAATCCATGTCCTTTCTTCTCCATATATTTAGCAATCAAAGATATAGGGTTTCACTCAGAGAGCAAAACAAGCTCTGGAAGGACTCTGAATGATGGTCTTCCCCAAGGGTCTGTTTTAGCTTCAATCCTCTTCAACATATATGTGAGTGACACATCTTGTACCACCTCCAGAAAGTTGCCTGTGCAGATGATCTTGCCCTTGCTCTCCGAGCAATCAACCTTGAATATCTCAGCAGTGCCCTGTCTTGGGACTTAAAGGTAGTGGTGCAATATTTCATCTCCTGGTGTCTCTGCCAAAACCCAACTAAGACCATAGTTATTGCTTTCCATCTTAGCAACTGACTGGCTAACAGCAAACTTTAGGTTTCCTTTGGTGGCAAACCAGTCAAGAACGAACCGTTCCCCATATACCTTCAAGTCACCCTTGATCGCAGCCTCACATTCCACCAACACCTAAAACGGGTCACAGAAAACATCAAGACCAGGGTAAACATCATCCGGAAACTAGTGAGCACCAGCTGGGGATCAAGTGTATGCACTCTTCGCACTGCTGGCCTTGTTCTTGCGTATTCTTCAGCAGAATACTGTTCTACTGTTCGGGCTGAGAGCAGCCACACAAAACACTTGGACACTGTCCTCAAAAAAACACTGATGTGGCTAATCAGCGGAACACTCAAATCAGCACCCGTTCAGTGGCTCCCAGTCATGTCTAAAATCCTAACCCATGATGTACGTCGAAAGGCAAGAATGCCGAGTGAGAATGATTGCATCAAAGCCAAGCCAGAACTTCCCATCCATGGATACCTCTAGAATCTACCAAATATGCAACTCAAGTCACGCAAACCTTTCTGGCGCTCTGCAAATGTTTTGAGTGATGCGTGGTTTGACACAAAGGACAAGTGATGCAATCTCTGGACAGACAACAACATTGCAAACAAAGAACTGGTCAGTGATCCGACAGAAGAACCTCCAGGTATCGACCTTTCCTGGAAACAGTGGTCTGCATGCAACAAGATTCATACTCTTCATGCAAGGAGATCACACCACCTCCACAAATGGAATTTCAAAGACAGATTAGCGTGTAACTGTGGTCACTAGATCCGACTATTCATCACATTGTGAATGAGTGTCACCTACGGAAATTTGATAAAGGATTTAGGACAATACACCGAACAACAGGCAGTGCTGTGACTTGTCTGTCCAACTTTGGACTTCGATCTGTGAGCTGCAATCGGTCATATGCAAGGAGGAGATGTGACCTCTTTCAGAACGGTGGAAATTCGTCCATATTGTGACATTCCTTGGATATGTGTTATCCTGTGGCATCTCATGCTGGGGGTTCTCGCAGCTCTGGGAGCCAATGGGACGTGTTTGTTTTCTGGGTTTTTTTGCCTTTCTTTTCTGTTAAATATCTTCGTATTTCATCTTTACTAATTTATAGAAACAGTTTTGCACATTTATTGATGTTGTTTTTTTTGTCACTGGAGGAATATTCAAATTTGACTTGGCCTTCTGTTTCCAAAGGCTTGAGCAATTTTGAAGCAATTTTTGTGCTTGTTTGGCAAAAACAAAAGGATGACAACAGCAGTTACTTCCTTTACATGAACTCAAGTTTATGATAAACACATTGATCATTCTTGATGTCCCAGCCGCAGCTGTTTTCCACAAATATGAAGGAGGTGAGATCGTTGGTCAGAGTTATATCACAATGTAAAATTCACATTGATTCATCATCGAGTCATCTCATTCCACCAAGTCATGTCCGACTTCTGGTGACATCCATGATCACATTTCTCCAAACATCCCTATCCTGCACTGCCTCCCGGAAGCTCTGGCCGAGACAGCTTGAGCGCAGCCTTCACCCCATCCATCCAGCCTCTTCAACTTCTTCTCTCAGCCATACCCAGCATGGCTGATTTATTCAAAGGAAAAAAAAAATACAATGTACAAGTATATCTTTCGAAACAATTTTGCAAATACATTGATAACTAAGTGCACAACATTGAATTAATTTGCTTGGACAAGCTCTTGGGTTGTACTTTTCATCTCGGCAGTGATGATTTGCAGGTTGTAGATTGAAGAATGAACACTGGTGACTCGAGTGTTGTTCGGACAAGCCAGAGTGCACATGACTTTTCACTGGATGATAGCCAAGGAATAAAATTGTGAAAGCGCAGGCTGCATTCATGCCTGCCAGCACAAATCTTGGAGGGCTATGGTAATTGAGGAAGCAGAGTGAGCAGCATGATGTCTGCCACATAGCTAACAAGGCTTGTATTGAAACAGGGCAGCCTTTTCGTAGCGGACTGACTAACTGCGCATTTGCTCGTGGACCTACATATGCTTTGATTTATTTATTGACATGCGGTTTGCCTGCTGCATATGAAATAACAATATTCAAAGCTTGCACCTCCACTAACCAAGGCAATGTTTGCATACAGAGTAACCTCATCGCACTTGGTGTTAGTTTACACGAACAGTGACGGGCGACCAAATCTCCTTTGCTAGACATTTCATTGTGTCTCAAATGAGAGTCACTGTTCATGGAAATGTCTTTATTGAGATGCGGCAATGCTACTCATGGAGTTGCTGTGCACATCAGGGCAGGAATTTGCAATTTGTTCACTGTGCCGCTGCTATTTGTTCGGCGTTCCCTACTCTTCATCAAAAGACATTGTGGAATCCTTAACGTCCACCAACTAATGCAAGTGCATGGGTGCTCAGGCTAAGGTCCATATGATGCATCACTGACTGCTTGTGAAACACCAATCTGACAGTTTTAAGTCGGAGCGAAAATCCAACCCAGATAAAACGGCTCTACATCAAGTGTGCCGCCTCGGTGCATTCCTGTCTGACTACCTCGACGTAATGTGGAAAAAAAAAACTTTGAGAAATTGGCAATGCTCTCTTTGCACACATACATGTGTGCTTGTTCAAATCTTTCTAACCTTTTGGATCTGGTCAAGCAAGATCACACTCCATGAGAACCAGCCATTAAACACTGACTTGCCGGTGTTCCGAAAGCCACGTTATTTTGAGCCTTTATAAACCGCAGGATCAGGCATTTCAGGATGAGATTCAAATCTGAACACACCGACACTGGTCTGTTAACACGATTACCTATTTTACAGGTTCATAGTCTTTACACTAGGGTCTCAGAGTTTGCAGCTATTTGGATATTCGAGCAGTTACACGCATTGAATTGGGTGTGACGTTTACACTGATAGCACCGACATGGAGGGGAGACATCATTTTTATGAGTCCCGTACATGTTTCACTGGAAGGGGACTACATATTTGCTCTCCATCTGTCCTTCCGTCTGTCCGTCCGTCCATCCGTCCATCCGTCCATCCCACTTGTGGTATTTCCAACTTTTTCCCATTCTCTTTAACATATTCAACTGAAACTTGGTGCACGGCTTTATTATAAGTTCAATTTTCAAGGCGTTCCATCAATTTTTCACAGTTATGCCCTTTTTGGACTTAGAAAATATCCCATATGATACATGGGTCAGCATTCAGCTGCCCTGATTCCACCCCCAATGCTTTACACCCATTGGCTGGACAGCTGGCCTGACTCCACCCCAATAAAATCACGTGCTGCCATTGTATGAAGCAGCATAGATTGGCAGGCCTCAGGCCTTAGGCCTGGGTTTTAATCCATGACCCAGTGCCATTGTAACGATCCCAGGTATATAACTACGATGTATTACATATGGACATAAGCCACACACGTTTTTGCTTCGTGTATGTACATCGGAATAGTTTCAACATGAGATAGAATAAAACCTAGAAACACACAAAACATGGTGGGCGAAAGATTCTTCTTCTTCTTCATTTTTGATCCAGTATCGGCTCGAGCGTGTGTTAAAGCAAACTAATTTTTACCTCCAGTTTGTTACCCCAGTTGGCTTTATTGGTTTCTAGTCGACAAAATATTACAAGGAAATTATGCACAGGAGGAGGCTATTCAGCCCATCATGCCTGCAGCACACCAATACCAGATTTAATAAATCCATCAATAACCCTTCTCTTCATGTGCAGCCTTTTAGCTGCTACACTGGTACTCATTTCACCTACCTCAGGAGGATGACAGGCTAAATCAACCCTCTCGTGTTAATTCAGCAGCCAACGGGGCTTGAACTCAGGATCCTAGGATCCCAAGCCACCACACTAACCACATCCTAGGATCCCAAGCCACCACACTAACCACATCCTAGGATCCCAAGCCACCACCCTAACCACAAAACCAACACCAGGCTTGAAAGTATCCATAAATGAAAATTGCTTTTCCTCTTATTTTGCCAAATGGACCCAACGCTGTGCATTATGAAGAGTTTCTTCTTCTTCATTTTGGTTCTGGTATCGGCTCAAGTGTGTGTTCAATGCAAACCATTTTTTTTAAATCTCCCGAACATTCATTGGGACCAGTCGAGGACATGTATTGCAAAGCAATTCTCGCTCTTGTTTTGTTTAATTTTTTTTTGGCATATAGAGTTGAGATTTTTGGTGTAACTAGAACATAGAATGGAACAGAACATAAGACAAAAAGAACAGTGCGAAAAGGGAGGTGGGGCACACCATGCTCTGTTCCATGTTCATGCTCTGTCATTCAGAGTGAGTGGTTCGTGCCTCGTCATTCAAAGGGAGTGGTTTGTGCTCCGTCATTCAGAGTGAGTGGTTCATGCTCCATCATTCTGAGTGAGTGCTTCAAGCCCCGTCATTCAGAGGGAGTGGTTCGTTGCTCGTCATTCAGAAGAAGTGGTTCGTGCTCCATCATTCAGAGTGAGTGGTTCGTGCTCCATCATTCAGAGGGCATGGTTCATGCTCCCTCATTCATAGGGAGTGGTTCGTGCTCCATCATTCAGAGCGAGTGGTTCGTGCCCCGTCATTCAGCGGGCATGGTTCATGCTCCGTCGTTCATAGGGAGTGGTTCATGCTCCGTCATTCAGAGGACATGGTTCATGCTCTGTCTTTCATAGGGAGTGGTTCATGCTCCATCGTTCAGAGTGAGTGGTTCGTGCTCCATCATTCAGAGGGCATGGTTCATGCTCCGTCATTCATAGGGAGTGGTTCGTGCTCCATCATTCAGAGTGAATAGTTCGTGCTCCATCATTCAGAGGGCATGGTTCATGCTCCATCATTCATAGGGAGTGGTTCGTGCTCCATAATTCAGAGGGCATGGTTCATGCTCTGTCATTCATAGGGAGTGGTTCATGCTCCATCATTCAGAGTGAGTGGTTCGTGCTCCATCATTCAGAGCGAGTGGTTCGTGCCTCGTCGTTCAAAGAGAGTGGTTTGTGCTCTGTCATTGAGAGTAATTGGTTCATGCTCTGTCATTCAGATTGAGTGGGTCGTGCTCCATCATTCAGAGTGAGTGGTTCGTACTCCGTCATTCAAAGCAAGTGGTCCATGCCCCATCATTCTGAGTGAGTGGTTCATGCCCCGTCATTCAGAGGGAGTGGTTCGTTGCTCGTCATTCAGAAGAAGTGGTTCGTGCTCCATCATTCAGTGAGTGGTTCGTACTCCATCATTCAGAGGGCATGGTTCATGCTCCCTCATTCATGGGGAGTGGTTCTTGCTCCATCAATCAGAGCGAGTGGTTCGTGCCCCGTCATTCAGCGGGCATGGTTCATGCTCCGTCGTTCATAGGGAGTGGTGAATGCTCCGTCATTCAGAGTGAGTGGTTCGTGCTCCATCATTCAGAGTGAATGGTTCGTGCTCTATCATTCAGAGTGAGTGGTTCGTGCTCCATCATTCAGAGGGCATGGTTCATGCTCCCTCATTCATAGGGAGTGGTTCGTGCTCCATCATTCAGAGCGAGTGGTTCGTGCCCCATCATTCAGCGGGCATGGTTCATGCTCCATCGTTCATAGGGAGTGGTTCATGCTCCGTCATTCATCGGGAGTGGTTTGTGCTCTGTCATTCAGAGTGAGTGCTTCGTGCCCCGTCATTCAGCGGGCATGGTTCATGCTCCGTCATTCATCGGGAGTGGTTCATGCTCCGTCATTCATAGGGAGTGTTTCATGTTCCGTCATTCATAGGGAGTGGTTCATGCCCCATCATTCATAGAGAGTGGTTCGTGCCCCGTCATTCAGCGGACATGGTTCATGCCCCATCATTCAGCGGGCATGGTTCATGCTCCGTCATTCATTGGGAGTGGTTCATGCTCCGTCATCCATAGGGAGTGGTCCGTGCCCCGTCATTCAGAGGGCATGGTTCATGCTCCGTCATTCAAAGGGCATGGTTCATGCTCTGTCACTCAGAGGGAGTGGTTCATGCTCCATCATTCAGAGTGAGTGGTTCGTGCTCCGACGTTCAGAGTGAGTGGTTCGTGCTCCATCATTCAGAGGGCATGGTTCATGCTCCATCATTCATAGGGAGTGGTTCATGCTCCGTCATTCAGAGTGAGTGGTTCCTGCTCCGACGTTCAGAGTGAGTGGTTCGTGCTCCATCATTCAGAGGGAGTGGTTTCGTGCTCCATCATTCAGAGCGAGTGGTTCGTGCCCCGTCATTCAGCGGGCATGGTTCAAGCTCCGTCGTTCATAGGGAGTGGTTCATGCTCCCTCATTCATAGGGAGTGGTTCGTGCTCTGTCATTCAGAGCGAGTGGTTCGTGCCCCGTCATTCAGCGGGCATGCTTCATGCTCCGTCATTCAGAGTGAGTGGTTCGTGCTCCGTCATTCATAGGGAGTGGTTCATGCTCTGTCATTCATAGGGAGTGGTCATGCTCCCTCATTCATAGGGAGTGGTCCGTGCCCCGTCATTCAGAGGGCATGGTTCATGCTCTGTCATTCATCGGGAGTGGTTCATGCTCCGTCATTCAGAGTGAGTGGTTCGTTCTCCGTCGTTCACAGCGAGTGGTTCGTGTTCCATCGTTCTGAGTGAGTGGTTCATTTTCTGTCATTTGAGCAAGTGGAATTCTCCTTTTGACCCATTAGACTGCTGAGACCCCTTTGAACTTTAAAGACCCTTTAAGATACCCAAGACCCTGAAGACCCAAAAGTCCCCGAGTTGAAGACCCTTTAAGACACCCAAGACCCTGAAGACTCCAAAAGTCCCAAAAAGTCCCTGAGTACCCAAAAGTCCCAAAAGTCCCTGAGCACCTAGAAGACCCAAATGTCCTGGAGGATCCAAAATACCCACATGGCTGAGAATACCAACAGTCCCACAAGTAGTGTGTGTGTGTGTGTGTGTGTGTGTGTGTGTGTGTGTGTGTGTGTGTGTGTGTGTGTGTGTGTGTGTGTGTGTGTGTGTGTGTGTGTGTGTGTGTGTGTGTGTGTGTGTGTGTGTGTGTGTGTGTGTGTGTTCATAAAGCATAACATATTCTCTCTGCTAACTTCCCTACCCCCACCCCTTTCTCTCTTTGTCCCATCCTCCCTCCACCCGCTCCTAATACATTGTAGCATCACCTTCAAACATCTCTTATCTCTCTCTCTCTCTGTCTGTCTCTCTCTCTCTCTCTCTCTCTCTCTCTCTCTCTCTCTCTCTCTCTCTCTCTCTCTCTCTCTCTCTCTCTCTCTCTCTCTCTCTCTCTCTCTCTCTCTCTCTCTCTCTCTCTCTCTCTCTCTCTCTCTCTCTCTCTCTCTCTCTCTCTCTCTCTCTCTCTCTCTCTCTCTCTCTCTCTCTCTCTCTCTCTCTCTCTCTCTCTCTCTCTCTCTCTCTCTCTCTCTCTCTCTTTCCTCTCTCCATCTCTCTCTCTCTCCATCTCTCTCTCTCTCTCCATCTCTCTCTCTCTCTTTCTCTCTTTCTCTCTTTCTCTCTTTCTCTCTTTCTCTCTTTCTCTCTTTCTCTCTTTCTCTCTTTCTCTCTTTCTCTCTTTCTCTCTTTCTCTCTTTCTCTCTTTCTCTCTTTCTCTCTTTCTCTCTTTCTCTCTTTCTCTCTTTCTCTCTTTCTCTCTTTCTCTCTTTCTCTCTTTCTCTCTTTCTCTCTTTCTCTCTGTTATGTCCTGGCAGTGTTTGTCTCCGAACATGTCTGCGCAGTGTTTGTCTCTGGACAATATTTATAGTATGACCGGTAGAAAATGGATTTAACGCATTATTTTGTTTCTATCATCACTGTTATTTTTTGCAGAATCATTTTCATGAGACAGTATGAATCGTAATTAACGCTCCACTGCACGTCTGCCTTCCCTTCCTCTCACCTCACATTGTCTTCCCTTCCTCCAGCCCTCCTCACTCTCCCCCCCTCCTCTCTATTTCCCCCTCTACCTTCTCAATCTTCCCCCACTCCTCTCCCTCCCCCCCCCTTCTTTTTCTCCCCCTCTCGGTATTCCCATCAGCAAGGCGACGGGTGGTATTTGCTCGTTGATTAATAAATATCTGATCCTATTGAAATGTCAAGAGAAATTATTGCATTAAATGAACTCAAAACTGCAACACGTTCATGTACATTGTACTACTTGCAATGAGTGCACAGCCCAGTAAAACTGGGAATGTAGTCTTTTGCCTCTTGTACAATGTAGTGGTGTAGGAGTTGCTCGTTAAAATCTCACCATGCCCTTTGTCGTCGTTAGACGTTACCTGCCGGTGCGAGACGAGGAAAATCCACCCACATGGTCATTCGTAATCCCAAATTTCTTGCTTACCTTACCTTCTTGTTTCGGCTTTGGTGGCGTAATGGTTAGAGTCCGGGAGGTTGGCGGTTCGAACTTCGCTTTGTTATGGGTTCTTGTGGGGTTGGCCGGTGGGGGGAGGGGGGAGGGGTGTTGGGGAGAAGCTTTCCCCAAGTTTTTCATGATCCGACTGACGTTCAACTAATGTTAGGGCAGGAATTTTGAATTTGGCCATGATAGCTTGCCTTCTCTTCCAGAGTCTAGGGATCTAGGCCATTATGCCAGCCTGCTACTTCCTTGCCTGACCCTCAGTATTTAAATGGATAAATCACAGACAAACAACCATAAGTTGGTGACAATGGCGTTGGTTTTGATGGGCCTAATGCCCTCTTTTGCATCAAAATTCCTTGTAAGGGAACTAATATTATTATTATTATTATTATTATTATTATTATTGTTATATACCTTCATGGGAGTTCAGCATAACTTTCAGGGATTTGTAAACATTGAGGATAATTTTCTTGCACAGACAAATGCACGGAAGTGAAAATGAAGAAGTGATTGTGGAGGATGAAGAAGATGAAGTGGAAGGACAAGAGTATGAAGATGATGAGGGGGAGAAAGAGAACAGATCTTCTCGGGGTCGTGGCTGCACCCTGCAGATTCAACACGCTTGGGTTCGAGTTTGGGCCCAGTTTGCGGCACATGATCACGGCCAACCTGTCCCTTTGCTCTCTCCTGACTGGGCCCTCGATGTGAGTGATCTTGTGCGCGGACGACTCACCGTGGAAGACCCCAAGGTCGTCGAACTTCGAGATGGACACATCCTAGTCGGCAGAGCGTCTGGGACGACGGCCGTCCAGGTACGCTTCGTCGGACTTTGAATTTGCACTGAAAATACTTATTCTCGAAATTTTTTTTTAATTTGTATTGTTCATTTGGCAACAAGAAAAAGTCTCTTCTGCTTTGCTCAGTTTATCGCATGATATTTGTTTGAAATATTTGCATCGCAGGACGAATCCACATTCAATAAATCAAGAGAATTTTGGGCCCCTGTGCAATGTATGAACAATCGATCACTGAATTGACTGTCGTGCACGATGACCTTTCATGATTGATTCACTGTGGTATGACAAATGAGCTTAATTTCCATCCACACACATCCCACATGAGTACGGAAGTGTGCGTAATAACTACTTCATATTATGAATGTTATTATCTATTATTCAGGCACAAAGGCTTTTTTTTCCGGTATCAGCAAAACTGTAAGGGCATTTACACAGCAGATCCCTTTAGAATGAACTGTTAGGTCTTGTTGACTTTGCACCTAAGTAGTGTGAACGGAAAAGGCTTACTGCCCTTCACAGGTGCTGATGGCTGTTACCTATCGCAGACGTGTGATGTTCTCCAACCTACAACATTCAATCCCACAGTACGTGGCCAGAAGACTAAAATCTACCATTACCACTCTGCACTGACTGACGGTTGTTTTTTTTTTTGTCGGTGCTCATTTGAAATCAAACCATTTCACGTGCATTGAAAAACCTTTCATGCTTTTAAGCTGTAGAACCAAGAATGTGCAATCCATCCTTTTGCTTTTACAGCGATCACAGAAATAATAAACAAACTGTGTTATTTCACTTTACACATGTGCTCTGGAGTGGTGGACAAAGTGGACAGCCACGACCTGGTGAATTTCCAGGACCCAATGTGCTGACAAGCAGCAAGAGAATATTATAACCAAGGTCCCTCTGATCAGAGGCCCCGTCACATCAACAACTATAAGAGCGCTCGGAAGAGAGTATAACTCCACCAGGCTGAACAATTTACCTTTTGTATCCCACGTATAGGCTGGATCTGGATCCGGACCTGAAACAAAATCTAATCGCCTTGTTCTTGTCACACACCCAACGTGTCCACCAAGTTTCATCCGAAGCCATCCATAACTTTTTGAGATATCCTGCACACAGACAGACGGGCAGACAAACTGGGGTGAAAAGGTAATCTCCGTCCACCTTCGGTGGTGGAGGTAACAATAATGATAATGATAATTACTACCATACAACTACTACTACTACTACTACTATTACTCCTACCTTCCTGTGGGGTCGGCCGCACCAGTCTTTTGTCCTCTCACCCCCGTTACCCAATCATCCTCTCTCGGTATCCTTAATTCTCTCTCACATGCATCTCCACCACGTCCTCCACCTTCGTCTTGGTCTGCTCCTCCTCTTTCTGGGAACTGTGTGCCATATCAATGGCCAGCCCAAGCAGAGGTCTCAGCAAATATAGACATGCCTCCCTCACCTTTTCTCTAATATCCTTTACTCTTGCCGACCTCCTCATGTACTCCTTCCTCTCCCTCTCCCTCAGAGAGATCCTCCTCGGTCCTCTCATTTTCCCTCATTTCCATGCTCTGCAGCAATCCCTCCTTTTCCTTTGTCAAAGCGCAATCATCTGCTCGTGACAGTGTAGTTGATCTTATTCCAATGATTAATCAGTTTAACCACAAATCTTTATCGGTGTTGTCAAACCACAAGAAAATTTGCTGCATTAAATCCATTCACCTTCTCGGCATTTCCTTCTACACATGTTAGTACGTGAGATTTGTAAGTATACTTGTGAATTTCTAAGATCCGTCGGTTGTGATTATTGTTCTGCTTGGTGGCTGCCACATTGTATGGAGCTTGACCTGATGACAAGTATGCCGCAGTTACTGACTGGTTCGGACCATTTATTGTGATCCTTCGAGGAGGGAAAGGCAATGTAGATAGCAGTGTGTGCCAAAGAAGGTCGGCACACACACACACACACACACACACACACACACACACACACACACACACACACACACACACACACACACACACACACACACACACACACACGGTCAACTCTTTGGCATACGTTGATGTATACAAACTGATATACTTATCGAGTTAATCATCCCCCATCCTCCCCTTATTCCCCTTCCTCATCCTGTTTCCCTTCTCGATTCCTTCTCTGTTCCTTTCCTTTCCTTTTTTCTCTTTCACTCTTTCCTTTCTTCAACAGTATCAAATCATTCCCCAATGGATTGGCTGACGGTGTCAAAAAAAAGTGCTTCTTACGACTATGTAGGCTGGCTGATGCTGCGGTTAGCATTGAAGTATCTGACAAGCTGCTGTATGCAGTGGTGGCTAAAGCCAGAAGTTCCACTTTGATTTTATTACACATATATGTAAATGTTGAAGAGTGTGTGTGTGTGTGTGTGTGTGTGTGTGTGTGTGTGTGTGTGTGTGTGTGTGTGTGTGTGTGTGTGTGTGTGTGTGTGTGTAAATTGCTGTTGTTGGCTGCTATCTCCACACGTGGGTGGGTTTCAGGAGATGGGACGGACACCGACCAGATCTCAAAGTATCCACCTCCATCGTGTGTTTGTGTTATATTGTGCCCGGGAAGAAAGAGATGTACAAAAGCACAAGTCGCATCACCCTTATGATAAAGTGCTAGTAAATTGAACGACATATTGTGTGCGAGGACACTCAAACCATGGTGCACATTCGGAGGTGCGACGTTATGCTGACGATCTCCAAGGAGGGTGAAACATGTTCACATCTGTACCTCCACCGCAGTCTGTGACAATGATCCTGCCATTATTGCTGTTAAAAAACGATGGGCACCCAGTAAGGGTTGTACTGGAGACCTGAGAGATTGCCGGGGTGCCATTCTGGAATTTCCTTGGGCAAATGGACCATCCATAGACTCCGTGCTTCCGATTTCTTTTTTGGGCCAAGTTCTGGCAGTAACTTTCTATTCGTTAAGGATACTGGTGGTAACTTGCCTTATTTCCACAAAAGGCATCGAGTGATCTTTAATGGTTACTCGAAATCAATGCCAGCAAAAGGGGCATCGATTTTGACATAGGGTGTGTCAATATAAGGTTAACCACTTCAAAACTTTATTAACCTAAACAATGAGTAATAAAACAAAAAATTAACTCGGAAAATGAAAACCAAATCATGGAGAAATGAAACTCATTATGTGTTAATGCGTTTATAGTAGAGGTGTTCGATGTGAGTACACACACACACACACACACACACACACACACACACACACATCATGCATTCTCACGTTTTCAATGACGTTTCTGCAAGTCTTAATTTTTTTACCGTCTGCACCTAAGCCTCAACTGCTGCCTTCAGATCAGGTTCAGATCTGGGGTGTTCCTCGTAGACGTTATCCTTACAAGCTTCCCAGAGGAAAAAATCCAGCAGATTGAAGTCAGAGCTGTGTGGAGACAATTAATTTTCCATACGCAAACTGAGAACTCGTTGTCCGAATTTTTGGTGTAGAAAGGCAATTGTTTAATTGGCTGTATGCAGTGTAGCACCTCCTTGCATGAACCACTGTCTCAGGAGGGCTGCAGTGCTCATCGATTGCTTCAAGTCTTCGTAAAATGCATCGACACAATCGACCGCTATCATTCTTGATTGATGGTAACCGTTCTACCGTTTTCATCTTCAAACCAATACGGCCAAAACACACTTCTGTAGCTGACAGCCACAAATGCTGTGACTTTCCGACCCTTAAGCGACTTCTCTTCAACGTCATCCTGGCGTTGATTTCCCCAGGAAATGTTGTTGTGTGAATCTCTCACATTGTGACTCGTGCTGCTTTATCCCCATCGGTCAATTTATGGACTCTTGTGATGTGGTAAGGAAAGAGGTTTAAACCTTGTTTCATTATTCTCATGATACTGCTGGCAGTGAGACCCAGGTCAGCCGATATTTGTCAATGTGATTTCTTCGGACTTTACATGACTGACTCACGAACTCGTTCCATGTTTCCTTCACACCGTACACTTCTTGGGTGACCGGACCTTCCCGTGTTAATGTTGAGAATCGTCCCTTCACTTTTGAACTTTTTCAGAAATTTCCAAATGGCTGCTTGCTTGGCTTGTTTCTGGGATGCACTCCATATTCAGTGCAGAACCTCGTCGGGATGGAAGCAATTGATTGGGCGTCAAAATACCACTTGACAATGTTTACTCTTTACTCCGTAGAAAACGTCATTTTTTTTTGTAGAATACTTCGCTTATGCTTGAATAACTTCTCACTCCTGCAAAACAAAACAAAAAAATTAGGTAATGACTAAAAGTACAAAGGATATTTGAAGCGGTTCATCTTTTATTGACACACCGTACGAGGGAAGATGCACTTTGTGATGCTTACATAGCACAGATCCAACAGTTTTGGGGCCATTCAAAAATTAGGTAACGCATGGAGGGGGTGGTGGGAGGTGTATGTCTCAGTGTTGCAGAATGCTAGAGTGGGGAGGGGGGAGGTTTCCAATGATGTTACCTTTTGCTAAATCAATCAGCGACAACTTTGTTCGAGGCACCCTTTATTTAAAGATGTAAATGTTTCATGATTCATGGATTCAATACATCAATGACAAAAGCAAAAAGCTTTATTTAAATTCAATCGTTGCGATTCCATCATTGCTATTTCCGCACACACTTAATCTCATTTGCAAATGAAAGCAATTGAACACATTTAGAATCGATTATATCACTGAGTGATTCGTCCAATGATGTCATTACAAGGATTCCGACTGCTGCCTGGTGTCATTGACGGTACACTGTACCACCTTTACTTTTTCAAATATAGTTCGTAGTTACTGAAAAAATCATCGGGATAAATAGCATCCTGGGTTTAAGGTATGAAACAGGGAGAGGAGGTCTTCATTGAGCGTTACATAATGTTTTATGGGGTGTCTGTTGAAGCATTATGGGGGGGGGGGGGCGGTGTTAGATTTGGGAAAAAAATGTGATGTTATTTTTGAATGGCCCCTTGGAGTTTGTTTGGGAATCGACACCTGGTTTGACTTCTGATGGAATTTCAATCAGACGGGATCAAATGAGACTACTCGTGCTTATGGGAAGGCATTGCAAAACAGAGTTCCTTGTCATTTTGCAAGTGATGTGAAGCCTGTCTCACAATTAATGTGTACCCTTGTAAAGAGTTTTGTTTTTTTATACATAGATCTTTATATTCGGCAAGACTGATGAAGAAGATCCAAATATTGTGGGGAGCTCCATGAAGCCAGAAGCAGATAAACTAGTGGCCCAGATGTATAGTGTTAAAAATACTGGTGTTACAGAGAGACAAATGCAGAACAAATGTACTTGGGATTGAGCAGACAATGAGAGAAGAGAAGAAGAGAAAAAAGAGGGAGGGAAAGGAGAGGGAGGGAGAGGTTTTTGGAATATTTTGGAAGTTGGGAGAGAATTACAGGGTATTAGGTAATTGTGACGTTAAATTTTCAGCAATATCCCATTGCAATTTGGTCTGGCTTCCCTCAGAAGGCTGGCAGGATGATGATTTAATGTCAGAGGCTGTCTTCGGCCTTTATTATTTGGGGCTGAACCGACATAAATGGTGGTCAATACTGTGGCTGCCCAATCAGGAATGGGTCTTCATGGGAAGTACTTTCTGGAAGCTTCACCAGAGGTGTTAGTATTGGTGCTGCTCTACATTGAGTTTGCATCATAGCCTTATTTGAGCTTGCTGTTCATCGATGCCATCCTTTTGTTATGTTCTGTGGTTCGTTGTCCGAAGCAAGTATACAGAATAATTAATTAATTAGAATGTTTGTGATGGACTGGTTCATTAACACCATTCTGTGACTATACTAGCTTAGCACATCTTTAATGCTCAGCCTGTGCAGTCATTATTAATACTGTGTGCCTGAGTATGCTACGGACTTTGAACGCTGCTGGACCAGCAACATGATTTGCAGTGATATTGAGATATTGAGACTTCATGAGTGAGGCATGTACTCTCAGAAATACTAATCACTCAGTGGAATGAGTTGCACAAACTGACAATGGGTGGCACTTTTCTCTAAGTGTCTCCTCATTTTGAGTCACTGCAGTACTCCGTTGAGCAAAAAGACCTGCTGAACTTCAGCTCGCAATACGATGTATTTGTTTGAACCTTTTTTTTCATATAAAGCAAGTTGATACTTTGACCTTGTGAGTGAATAATTTTTGTCAACTCATTCCATCCAGCAATTTAAGAGTGCATGAAAGTCAAACACACCCCAAAGCCAAATTATATGTTCAACGACCGTCACACCACCAGACTAGTATGGGACGAAAATGTCCCCACATCCGCTGGGTAATTTGGCGTGAATTGATGTCTCCGACGAAGCGACGCCGAAAGGAGGAGCATGAGTGGTGCTCGTCAACATTACACACTCAAAGTGCATTAGCGCTGACCAAATCTGCCCATCCAGTGGGTTAATAATCCAATTCTCAAAGTGCTATGTAGCCTGCTCCTGATGACCACACAAGGTTTCATCTAACCACATATATTTATCAACAATGAATTGGAGAAAGGGGAGAAAGGCATGACCTCACAGTAGCGGTCACAAGGAAAAAAATAAAATAAAACAACGTGCCACTGGTACCATAATAGCTTAGCAAGTATATCTTATTCATTCACTGAAGGAGGAGGGAGAGGGGGTAGTGGACACAACTGGAGATCGATGAGACAAAAGAATACCTGCACTGTGTGAGCCCCGCTCATGTATATGGCCCAGCTGAATTCATGTGGGCTCCTCCACCCGGTCAGCTGTTGGGGTCCTGGGCAGGTGTGCAGCAATTTCGTGCAGTCCTGGCCTCGCTGCACTTTGGGTGCCTCCCTCTGCGACCTCTTATGCTAACCAGAAGCAGCACAAGCCACCAGTACAAAGCAAGGCTCTACCACTGCCACATTCACTGTTTTTCTGGCACATGAGTGCCCTTTTATGGTCGCATGGGGCCCATCAATTCACCTGTGGTGCATGCTTATTGGGCAGTGTTCCAGAATGAAGTCCATATATGACATGTCCATGGTCTCTCGCTGACCCCGAGATCATGCACTGGCTATTACGCCAGGGAATTTCCAAACAAAAGGAACGTTCAAGAATGTACGGAGGGGGGGGGCTTAGACACAGACACTGGAGTGGGGGGAAAAGAACTTGTTCTTTTGAAGAAGATGAAAAAAAAAAAATGAAAAGAAAAAGAAAAAAAAAGTGGGGGGAAAAGAACACATGCTCGACAAGTTTCATTACTTACGAGCGGGGTATGCTTACACATTGTAAGCAATAATGAACAGTGCTTCCCCATTGTCTCAGGTTGCCCACATGAATTTATTTTATTCATTTATTTATATTTATATATACAGATGCTTTCCAACAGTTCATTAATTTTTCCATAGTGTTCTTCGATTTCCGTTGAGACACAAAATTACCGTGCTTCCCTATTGTCTTGGGTCGCTCACCTCGATTTTTTTTCATTTATTTATATTTTCGTTTATGGATGCTTTGCAATGGTTCTTTGGTTTTTTCCTGGTGTATCGGCTTCAATGTCCATTGGCACACAACATTTCAGCTCTCCACATCACCGGAGGGTACTGAACATTAATATCAGTCAGTCAGTGAGTGATTTGTAAGAGCTTTACACAGAATATTGGACGGAAACGACACTGCACTTTCACACCTATGAAGGAACAACTATTCTAATACCCCCCCCCCCCCCCATTTCACCCTCAAAACCAGTACAGCAAATATATATATATATATATATATATATATATATATATATATATATATATATATATATATCTTCTTCTTCTTCTTCTTCTTTCGAGCTGCTCCACGGATTATGTCGCCACAGCGGATCATCCATTATGATCCGCACAGAGCAACCATCCATCTGCCACCCACATGATTGTTCCTGCTAATGCAAACCATTCAACCAGAAGGAACGTGATGTGATCGGCGGGCAAATCTAAACATGTGGAGTGTGATGAGCACTCCGCAGATCCCCATTGGACATAGTCCTACACCTATGCCCAATGGGGAGCGGGGGAGTGCTCAATACACTTCACATGTTTCGAGATACATATATATATATATATATATATATATATATATATATATGTATGTATATATATATATATATATATATATATATATAAATATATTATAAAGATATATATAGAAAATATATATATATATATATATATATATATATATATATATATATATATATATATATATATATATATATATATATATATATATATATTGTTGCGGTCTTCGCGCCCGCCGGCGTGCGAACGGCCACGTAACTCGAATCGCGGCACGTCGCCCACCGGACGGACAATCCAGTCGTGACCCTCTCGGACTAACGCCGGGAACCAGTCACGGGTGGACCTTTCGGTCTCACCGCGATCGAGCCAATCAGCCCCCGCGTGGGATAGGGTTGCTCGCCGACCCGACCTACCTAAGTACCCACGCGGAGGGTAGACCGGGCGATCGCACCTCGCCGCAGGTCGACTTCGGACACAGGCCACTTAAGCGACCCGTTCCGTACTATCAGAATAACCGAGCGGTGTTATCGTCGACCTCGACGGTTCGATTAATTATCGGGCGTATTCAGCCCACTACCAACCCTTTACGTGAAGCAAGATGAGGATTCAATGGAGGAAAAGACGAAGCGAAGCGGGAGGACAGTTCAACAATAAAGCACATTTATTCGCGGCACACGGGAAGCACACAAATACAATTCCACCAAATGCACACAAAAAAAAAAAAACACAATTCCATTTACACAAAAAGCAAATATAAAAGTGAAAACACAGTGCAGAGCTAATACCGACTACCGAGCACACGGCAACACTTATACAATTCTACTTCACAGACGGCGCCGACAACACATACCCAAAACCAAGGAAAAGAAACACCCTCAAGGATGAGGCGGGCCTGAGGCCGAGACCGGGTCGCGCCTACCCGTCTGGTGATGAGACGCGGAGCGGCGATGGCGCCCGCGGGCCTCGCGTGGGAGGTGGGAGGGGGTGGGAAA